>NC_046966.1:3909498-3944498 GCF_009769545.1 Cyclopterus lumpus | reverse complement strand
TGTTGAGGGTCACGTGGGGTTTCCACAGCAGTTTGATCTGACTGCTGTGGAAGTTGAAGAAAATGTGTTGACAGTGGATTGGCCACGAAAAGTGCCAGTTTTTCCAAACTCACTTTGAAATTTGAAGACCAGATTTCATTTGAACTTTTGGTTCTTGGATGATTTTATGACTGTTCCATGAATCAGGTTTATTATTTTTGTGTGTGCCTGTGGTGGGGTCAGAACAAGATAGTCTCTGATCTTCACTGCTACTAAATATATTTTTGAGGTAAAGTTTAATGAAGGTCAACATAAAATAAAAAAACCTTCTGCATAGGTGACGAAAAAAAGAAATTTTATATTTCTTTCTACATTTTCTTAACCAATGTTGACTAATGAAAAACAATAATGTGCAGATGAATTGATACAATCGTTGGCACGGGCTCATTTGAATCTGAGAAACCTGTTTGGTGCATCATCATCATCTTCATCATCCTCCTAACTCGTGGTGTTGCTCAACAGTCTATAAGCATTCCAGTCACTAAAAATTGCGCTTTTTTTCTTTTCTTTCCTCAACTGGATGCCGTTAAAGCTGCTCGTTCTGTTAATCAGTGGCTTGGTTGACTGTCCGGCCATCTATAAAGTGGAGTACACAAAACCCCAATCTACGAAGCCAAATGGAGGCGCATGAGAGGGAGTCACGGGGATATCACCTCCAGAACCATTGTGCTCCTGCTAAGGGTTCGCTCCTGGAGGAGGCGGCGAGTCGCTCCATGCGTTGTGTTAGTCACACGCCGTGACTCGAGATCTCATGGCTGTTTACACACACAAGTGCCACCTTTTTATAGCCTTGTCCTAAAGTGAAACTCACCGTCGCCATTGGAACTGCAGAATATTTGGGAGCATGTGACCCCTTTTTTCTTTTCTTTTTTCAGATATTCTCCACCGTAAAGGATGACTTGACTGAAATAAGTTCCTCACATACAACAACTGTCTTTTTCTCTGGGCTGAATAAACCACAGGCATCATTTTTTTTATTTTGACTAATAAATAAATAAAAAAGAATGATTGGGGTTAATTGTCCCAAGAGTGCTTGGAATCGCCCCATTTTCCCAATTTTTTTGCCATACCGTCTTCTTGTAATCCCTCTGGTCTCACATTCCTCGCGTGACAGTCTTTGTTCTGTTTTTAACTTTAAACAAGCCTGTAAAACTGGAGGCACCTCTCTGTCTTTATATAACTGACTGTCTTTCTTTGAATGTCCGCTGTCGGTCTTATTTGCCTAGCAGTCTGTCTTAGTTTGGCTTTGTTCATTTGACGTTTACCTGCCTCGCTTGTCATCCTCTCGGCCTTTGAGTTTGACACCCAACGATCTTCCTAGATGAGAACATTATCCGTGAGGCTCACTGACCTCATTTATTCTCTCCCGGGAGTTCATTCTGACTCAGTAGAGCACTTTGACAACAAGGCCCTACATTGTGTCCTCGCTATCACATCTCAATGAGCTCGTCGTCGTCGCCGCCTCGCGTGCAGTGGCTCCTCAATCCCGAAAGAGTGATGTCAATGTGTCTGACTGCTTTACAACTACACCCCCACCCCCCCTCTCTTTTTGTGTGCTTCACTTTCTGAAGGTAATGTTTCTCGTCTGCAGCTCTGTACTTTGAACTAAAGGCTCCGCTCCACAAGACTCAGGCACATGACCACGGGAAGTGCAGAAGTTGGGCTATTTCTTCGCTGTTGTTATTTTTTCTAGGCCGGCTGGTGTGTGCTGTTTTCAGCGACATTCCTTTACAACTCCTAATTTTGAGTGAAATATCCACTATGGCTGGTTTTGTAAATTGAACCTACAGTGATTATACAAAGTATTTAGATTCATGCTGGTGCGTTAGAGTAAACTGTCTATTTGTATCCATTACACTTTTATTCAATAATGCATATCATGAACTAGATACAAAGTTCATTTGGAGCAACAAAGGAGATGATTCTATCGCTTAGTGATTTAGGAATGGAACAATACAGGATTATATCGGCCTTAAAAAACAGTCACAATGAGTTGATTGTGGTAAATTTCTTTATTATTGGGTTAATCGTGAATATCCTCCATGAGTGACTTGCAAAAAAAATGGAAATGAAAATGGAGCATGATTTGTGATTGATTTCCTGATTATGATTGGATTGTTTGGTTAGTTGGGTTTTCACCCAGAAAGATTGTGTCCTGTCTGTGATTCTATACAAATATGTGTTTCTTAAGGTAAAGTGATTCCAGTATGTTTATTTAGAATTTGAAGCATATTCTGATGATTATGGGGATAATATCGGGAATCGTGTATTGAGAATTATTCTGGCCAGGATAATCGGGACATGAAGTTTTAATTTCCCCAGCATGTCTGTTGGTGTTAGGTAGTTTAAGTAGAAAAGGACGTTTCGTTGTTTAATCTTTAATCTTTGTTGGGCAAACCTCTTGTCACATCCGCTTGCTGCCATTTCATAAGTGTGGGAACAACGGCTGTACTGAAGTCCCTCAGCCTTGAAAGATGGAACTAGATGGAACTAGAACTAGATGGTTCAGAAAGAGAGAAGCCAAGAATAGCCAAAGAGTAACGTTGGTGTGATGTAGACAAATCTATAAAATGCATTTGTGTGTTTTTGTTTTTGTAATAATGATAACTGACTACGTCCTTCGTATGATTTCCTCCACTTTGACCTTTTTGCTCTCTTCGACAAACACTGAAAAGTTAATTTAGTTTATTGCATTTGGTTGCCGCAGCTTCTCCTTTTACCAGCTCGTACTTGTGTAACTTCCTTCTTTTCGAGGTCAGCACAACAGTAGTCCTATTTAATTCTGGTTCGGTGGGAGACAACATGCCTTTTCAATGTTGCTCCAACTGCGAGAGACCAAGTTTGAGGGTCACAGCCCGAGGCTGTGTCCGACCGCCTTCCTGTCTGAGATCATGTACATGTCGCGCTGAACAAGATGCCGTGTGTCTAGCTCTGAGCAGCAAACTCTCTCTCTCTCTCTCTCTCTCCACCCTTCCAACACTCTCAATCCACAACTCCACATCAGATGTGTTTGGCTTGCTCAAGCAGTCTGAAAAGGGGGGCAGGATCGGAATAAGAAATCCAGGAGTGCATGACATGTGACCAATGACGTACAAAAATATGTCTCTCCTTGCATTTATCATGGTTGGAGAGATCCCAAACTGAATACGTTCCTTTAAGGCTGTGACTCATTTTGATATTAAGAAGCTGCTATCAGCAAATGATGCCACATGTACATTGCCAATGCTGAAGTGCTTTAAACCTGCATTCTCTGTACTGGCCACCAGGAATCGACTACGCTGGTTGTTAAAAGAAGTCAGATTGTATAGAAGTCTATGAAAAAATGACTCCTTGATTTATTTCTTCAGTAAATATTCTAAACATGAGTTTATGAGTCTCAATCTCTAGTTTCTGGCAGACTCCACTCTCATGCCCGACTGATTGTAAACAAGTAGACACCAGAAGCTCTCTAGCTTCAAGTTTTAGAATACATCACAGTATCGGTGCTAAATTTGTGGTTTCCCGTTAATTTTTTTTTTTATGCCTCCGTGCTGCGGCAGCAATCCGTACGTACGTCCCATTCTCGCTCAACATCTCAATCTCCTCATCAAATTTGGTACAAACGTCCACCTGGACTCAAGAACGACCTGATTAGAAAGTTGATAATAGTGTAGATTCAGTGCAAATCGTCAGAGGACAATAGGTAATCGGACAGCGGCTCAATCCTGCCGAGCAGGGTTCAGTCCATTATTACCTGCAACTATGCAAATGGTTACATTTAATAGCGGTTATTAAAAAATGACAAAGATCTCACCCAACTAAACGCCTGTTTAGTTTTAGGATACCTGAACTGCTCGCTTGCGCTCCAGCTCATCAACGTAGTCTTTTTTCCGCCCGATCGGTGCTGCTCATAACTGTCAACAGAGATGAGAAGGAAGCAAGAGGTTTGTTTGTGGATGGTCACAGTTTATCTCTCTCACTATCAATGGTAAATGCACCTGTACTTGTAAAGCGCTTTATTTAGTCCTCCGACCACTCAAAGTGCTTTAACACTACATGACATCATTCACCCATTCATACACTGATGGGAGGAGCTAAGGTTCCACCTGCACATCAGGAGTGGCTAACACTCACACATCACAGGCACAGCTACTGGAGTGTGTTTAGTGTGTTGCCCAAGGACACATCGACAAGGGCTAGCAGAGCCGAGGATCGAACCGCCGATCCTCTAATTGAAGGAGAACCCTGCTCACCACTGAACCACATGCACTCATTGTCTGCAGTGTGCCTGATGTTTGTTTGTTTGTTGAACAGGGTCCTAAATCACCAAAATATGGATCTATAGTTCCTCCTCACAAGCTTCCAAGAGCATCAAAACAATAAACAAAAAATATAGCAATAGTCATCAAGATGCATAGTTTTTAAAGGATTATTCGGGGATTAAATTAGGCTTAAATGATATTTAGACTACTATGAAATATTTTCATTTTTAAAGATAGTCATTCTATTTGTGGTTTCCACTTATTGATTCAGATTCTTTTAGAAATTTCAGTCGGCGTATCCATTGCGGGAACATGATCTGGATCTGTCTGTCCTACGTGTGTAACCATTGTATATCAAACAAGGAAAGTAACCAGGAGACTCTGTTTACATTCGGTGTCACGTGAGCGGTCCTTATCTTCAAGACATGGCAAGTTTGCACTCGGATACGTCATAACGCAACGTCAAATGTAGAGGTTGCAAAAGGTGTTTAGCTCTACTCGCATGAATATAAATATACAGAGGCAAAAAGAAGAGCGCCCTGGAAGAGTTGTTGGGTGATTTAAAAAAACATGTTAAGACACAGAAACAGACACGCATGTCTTCACTGTGATCTAGGGAACATCCACATTTGTGTGGCTTAAATTCTTGTTTGACCTGAGCACGATCTCTTTCTTTTCCTTTATGGACTCCTTTTCTGTGCATCTATCTCTTCACCACTCCTTTTCCACTCTGTTAAAATAAAAGGTCCTCAGCTCCAATGTTTATCCATTTGAGGTTGAGTATTTTATGTGCCGAACGCAGCTTATAACGAGGCATGGGTACAGAAAGGTGCTACATTATTAAAGACCAGCGTATTAGTAAGCTCTGACGTTACCAGTTCTTTAATTAGTACTGTTTAACATTTTGGTTTTAATTATTATAAATTATACTATTTTAATGTATTAAATATTTCTAATAATAATAATGCATTCTAACCCTGTTCCGAATGTATTCTTATTTTTTAAATGAAATATATATTCCAAAAATAAATATATTGTTAAAGAGAAGAATGAGAAAAAATTAAAAAAACTTTAAACTTTGTTAAAAATAATCTGCGTTCAAGAGTAACTGCACACTCAAATCTGTTTTAAAAAATATATATAAACTCACTGATAAGACTGTACTGCAATGAAACACATCAATGCTGGTGTTTATATCGACATTTCTGGCTAAAACCTGAAAAAGATCGGCGACCCCACAAAATTCCCATAATTCTCAACAACTTGAGCTTTAGCCGGTGTCAAATCAGTTAACCGAGGACGCCCATGTGAGTCTGCAGAGCCCTTAAATGATTGGATAACTGTTCATATGTTTTTGATTTGATATCTGAATCTGCAAAGTGACGGCAAATACAGCTGCCAGATAACATTTAGTGGAGTAAAAAGTATCATATTTTTCTCCCGAATTGTAGAGCGCAGTACCTCAAAAGTGTACTGCTGCTCTGAGATCTGTTGAGTAAGACAAAATTCCTTTAGCAGACACAGTCAAAATGAGGCTGGTTATTGTCTTAACAAAAGAACAAGAGCGAGCGCATCTCCTGCAGAGGCAAGACGCAGCAGGTCCCGACCTGAAGTGTGTCGGCGGTTCGAGAATCTCGGAAAAACAATGACATCACTGATGTGACTCAACTTCTGCTTGTTCTCCGCTTCCAGCGCGGTGTCGCAAAACTCGATGATGTGCAGGTCGACGCCGAAAGATAGCATCCGTGTGATGTGAGGTTCCCATCCCCGAGACGACAGTGGATTTTGGATTGTTGTAGCAGATAAAGTTTATGATACTTGCATGTTTTGTACAGCGAGATAATCTTCACTAGTGAACAGTTTTCTGATTTGAGAAGCGTGGATACAATCGCTTGAAGTAACAAAAGCATAAACTTTAGGCTATAAAGGAACGTCGCTTGACTTCAGGCCAACACCACTAAGCTCAAGGAGTTCTCGTGTTCCAGTGATGGCGCTTTGTAGTCTCATTCAGCTGCCTGTGTTAAGACGCATCAAGCTTCAAAGTTCATGACAGGGGTATTTACTGACGTATTTTATTTCATTCAAACATTTTACAATTAATTTTAACATTCACGGACTCATTCCTGCAGTACTCTAGAAGCATCTGTGTTCTTAGACAAAAGTAGCATTATATCCTTTGTCTATTTGTTTTATTAAATTGATAAAAAAACCAGAACCTTTTTGACTTTTATTCCCAGCTTCTTCTGCATTATTTAGGACTCAAACACCGCATTTGAGGCTTTAAAAGGACCAGCTCCCTCACATATCTTCAGTCTCATTTCCCCATGAACAGTCACAGCAACGGGGTGGCTTTCTTGACCGGTTGTTGTTTTCTTTGTTCTGACCTGTGAAGAATACAGAGACTCTCTGGGTATTGTTTAAATGAAGTCGACACTCAATCGCAGAACAAGAATGCAAACTTCCTACTTCTACTCGCGCTGAGTTCTTGTTATGTACCTTTACATAGAGGAAGTTGTCCTCTAGGTAGTAGTCTGATGAATGTTTTGAAGACATGAGTCATGTTTGTCAAACTTGTTTTTCTGTGTACCTATACATAGTAAACAAGGGACAATATACTGCGGTCCGCCTCCCTGCCTTTAATCATTACATTACATGTCATTTAGCTGACGCTTTTATCCAAAGCGACTTACAATAAGTGCATTAAACCGTGAGTCCAAACTCAGAACAACAAGAATCAAGCAAGTACAATTTCTTCGATAAAGTCAAACTACAAAGTACTATCCGTAAGTGCCATTTAAGTGCTACTGAAGTGCTATCGGTAAGGGACATTTAAGTGCTACTACGGCATTTAAATGCTACCTATTCAAGGTATAGTCGAAAGAGATGTGTTTTTAGTTTGCGCCGGAAGATGTAGAGACTTCCTGCTGTCCTGATGTCAATGGGGAGCTCGTTCCACCAATGAGGAGCCAGCACAGCAAACAGTCGGGATTTAGCTCGAAGTGAAGGAGCTACAAGCAGATTGGCAGAAGCCGAGCGAAGTGAACGGGCTGGGGTGTACGGTTTGACCATGTCCTGGATGGACATGGACTGGACCCGATCTGTTCGCAGCACGGTACGCAAGTACCAATGTTTTGAAGCGGATGCGGGCGGCCACCGGTAACCAGTGAAGGTCGCGGAGGAGCGGAGTAGTGTGGGTAAATTTCGGTCGGTTGAAGACCAGTCGAGCAGCTGCATTCTGGATGAGCTGTAGAGGTCGAATGGCATTAGCAGGAAGACCTGCCAAGAGGGAGTTGCAATAGTCCAGCCGTGAGATGACCAGAGCCTGGACCAGAACCTGTGCCGCCTTCTGAGTGAGAAGGGGTCGGATTCTCCTGATGTTGTACAGCATGTACCTACAGGAGCGTGTTATTGCGGCAATGTTGGCAGTCAGGGAGAGTTGACTGTCGAGTGTCACACCGAGGTTCCTGGCAGTCGGAGTCGGAACCAGCACTGAGTTGTTGAAGTTAATAGATAGGTCGTGGGTGGGAGAGCCTTTTCCTGGAAGGAGGAGAAGTTCAGTCTTGTCCGGGTTAATTTTCAGGTGGTGTGCGGACATCCACTGAGAGATGTCGGTCAGACAGGCAGAGATTCGTGCTGCTACCCGTGCTTCAGATTGGGGAAACGAGCTATCTTTACCACCGTTTGGACGAGAGGGAGACTTTTAGTGGGTTGTCCTTCAGTTACTGTGTTGATGTTGCAACCGCTACCAATCATCAGCAGAATGCTACAAGTCAACAGAACAGAGTGTCCCTGCTGTATCCAGTATATAGTCATCCAACAATGCACAGTTGCGCCTATTGGCTGAATATTGTGTTTGCTTGTTACTGTATTCCTTTCAGACTGATTGTGGTGCAGCTTAATGTGTGTGCTATCAAACCAATATTTATAACCACTTGCAAGTGTCCTCACTGCTCGACTGCTTCAGGCTTATGGGTGACCCACAAACGTCTTTAGTATTAGTTTTAAATAAAGTTTATGGATGGATAAGACGATTGGTTTATTGGCACAAAAGTACCCAGCAACCAGTGCCAGCAATACTCAGTTATGATTAGGCAACAACACTACATTGTTAGGAATAGGAAAAGATTGTTGTTTGGGTTAATTGATTTTCTACAAATTAAAAGAATAGATTTTTCATCAATTATTTAATGGCAGAGCAATTATTGTGTGTGAGTGGTGTAGGAATAATGAACAGCCCCATCTGATCATGAATATCCAGCAAGCCGGACATGAGCAACAAAGGACCTACAGCAGCAAGAGGTTTATGCACACTGTGTGTGTGTGTGTGTGTGTGTGTGTGTGTGTGTGTGTGTGTGTGTGTGTGTGTGTGTGTGTGTGTGTGTGTGTGTGTGTGTGTGTGTGTGTGTGTGTGTGTGTGTGTGTGTGTGTGTGTGTGTGTGTGTGTGTGTGTGTGTGTGTGTGTGTGTGTGTGTGTGTGTGTGTGTGTGTGTGTGTGTGTGTGTGTGTGTGTGTGTGTGTGTGTGTGTGTGCGCGCGCGCGCCTGACTGCTGGATTTCCGCCAGTGACACAGTGTTTGGAGGGTCGCATAGCCGTGGTCCTCTCGACTGGTAATGCAATTGTTGATATCAGTGGGGGTCGATTATAAAAAGAGGTTCAGCTGCTGAGTTAACATTCCGCGCTAAACCGGCAGCGTTGAGTGTGTCCTGCTGTTTATTCCCTGCATCACAGGATGAAAGGGAGTAACGCTGCGTGTTGCATTGATCGCTTTTGATCTATTCTATTCAGTTTATTTTGTATAGCCCAGAATCATAAATGGCAAACTCCCCTCAGAGGGCTTTACAATCTGTACACATACGACATCCCTGACCTTTGACCTCACATTGGATCAGGGAAAACTCCCAGAAAAACAGAAAAAAACCTTTCAGGGGGAAAAAGTGAAGAACCCTTCAGGAGAGCAACAGAGGAGGATCCCTCTCCCCGGATCGACAGAAGCAATAGATGTCATGTGTAGAGATGAACAGAGTTACAACACATTCAATGAATATGACAGAAAATATTAATAATGAGTAGTAGGCATGGACCACGATCCAGATTTCCACAATCCTTGAAACAGAAGGAGAATCATTTGCGTTTATTCGCGTAACTCGAGGTAGGAGAGGAGCATTTCATCAGTCATAGCTAAAATAACCGCTATTGCTGCTTTGTACATCCCAGATATCCCGTGCGACTAAATGCCTCCATGTCTGGGTTCATGACATCATCCGGAATGAATTTCACCAAGCTGTGTTCACTGTATCCAGCAAGCCGCACGTCGGCTGGTTGACTGCCGCTGTATGAACCCCAAAACAAAATGGGTAAAAAGGATGCCAAAATAACTAGATAATGGTGCAGATTTGTAAAAAGTCTGAATTCATGCTTTAGGACACACAAGACGACAAGCAAACAACCTTGAAAATGCTTGTTTTATGAACGCAGCTTGGATCATTCGGTGCTAAGCACTGCTGACATTGTAGCTGCTCCATCAACACTCAAAATAATATCTTACAGGCGTGAATACGGAAGTGTCGTTATTATTTGTACTAAATGGTTCATACACACACATTTAAACGCATAGTTTCGTTCTCTGTAAACTCACAATATTTATTTTTCCTGCATTGATTCAGCGACATCAGGATGTCAGTGATAACAGGAGGAGAATCTCAACGAGAGAGGTTTTCACGACCCAGCGTCACGCACATTTCTCCCGCTCGAGTTGAACAATTACAGGCACATTTTGCATATTCGCATCGCTCGCAGAAACAGTTTGTATTTATGTAATTTAGCAACACCTTCTGGGCGGTTGGTTCGTTGGTCATAATGCTCTTATGTCTCACCAAATTCTCATTGGACAATCGCTGGTGGAAACAATTCTTAAAGGGGCAGTGTGTAGGATTTGGTGGCATCTAGTGGTGAGGTTGCAGATTGCATCCAACTGAGGCGCTCTCTCAGATCACACACACACACACCACCCTTGTATTCAGTCCTGACAGTTGTGCTACTGTAATGCATAAAGTTAGCGTGGCGTTTTGTGGGTCGGGTTCAGGTGGCTGATTAACGCTTATTTCTTTGCGCGGTATTATAAAGGTATATAAAAAACCTGACCCGCGCATATCAAAATTGCCATAATTCAACATGTTTGGGCTAATAAATAGTCAAATTGTTTTGTTTGAAACATAACTGCAGGCAAATTGCAAACGCTTCGACGACATGTTCCATTTTCAGAAATCACATGAACATAGGCAGGCTTTGTGTCTGTTATCGTTTTAAGTATAAAATAATTAGGTTAAGACCAATTTAATATGCTGCAGTTAGCAGTTTATTTCTAATTCATTTAGGGCACTAGGTAGCACTAGGCTCAGTGCACTGTGGCTGATTTAATTCATCTAAATATAACATGCAGATTTGTTTTTTCCCACCATCGACCAGCGGTTTTGTTGAAGAGCAGGCAGACTTTCAGTCTTTGGTTGACTACGCCCGAGTTTATTGAGTGAGAAAGGGAAAGGAAAGAAGGGATTAAAATAAAGGGAAAGTGAGTACAAAGCCTGCTTTGAGACTAAAGGTCCCAACTCGGCTCCTTTTCAACACGCACACCGTCACAAGGGCGGCACCATTTCAGGGAGCCGTGAAACGCGTCACACCACGTGGCAGGTGAGCTCATAGTGAGATGAAGAAAATCATTTATTGTTTATGCACTGTTGCTTCTGGAGGCAGCCGCCTGTTCATGGACGTGTGCCATCGGTGCAGTCTGAGCACCAGTCAAACCCCACCTTCAGAAACGAAGAGGGCAGTTAATGTTTATTAAGTACCTAAAGAAAGTCTTTTATTGGGGCTATGGATATGATGGTGCTGTGAACCGTTTTAGTTTATATTCATAGAGCATCATTCCTCTTGATAGCAGCTGCAAACTGGATGTGATCCTCTTCAGGCACGTCAAGCTATATGTGTTCCTAATATAAATCCCTATCTCATGCTTGCTATCCCTCCAGGTTCCTGAGATCATCAGTACGTTGAGGCAGGCCGGCAAGAGCTCGGCGCGCAGCGGTGACGTCGCCCCCGTTTCCATCAAAACGTCCTCTGGAGGCAACGATGCCCCTGACACATGCCTTAAGTCTCTCTCCGCGATGGCAACCTCCGCGGCAGCCTCGGCTGCCATGTCTCCGACAGCCTTTGCCAAAAGGTTTGAGGTGCTGCTTTGCGGCCGTGCGAGTGTCGCTCACAAGAAGGCCCCCCCGGCCCTGATCGACGAGTGCATCGAGAAGTTCGGCCAGCTTAATGGCTCGGGGGCGAGCAACAAAGGAGGAAATGGTGGCAGGTCGGCAGGCGGGCAAAAGAGGGCATTGGCCTTTCAATCCAACGGACTCGGGGGCATTGGTGACGACGGCGACGGCGACGTGGGGAGCCCTACAGCCGGGAAACGTCCCATCCTGTTCAAGAGAGACCCCAGCTTCCCCTGTCTGCAGGCCCTGGATGAGAATGGTCTCTCGCCTGAGATCTCTCACATCAACACTACTGATGCACACGCCCACTCCGCCGCAGTACAGCCCACCAGCCTGCAGGAGAACAGGACCATGCTGTTTATGGTACATTTCATGAATGGACACACACACTAACACTAGCCAGTAGGCTCTTTTATTCTCCTCCATGAATAGAACCCATCACAATAATTGCTTCCACTGAAAATCTCGATAACTAGGTCGGTCCACAGGTATTACCGTGGGCCAATCATTGAGATTATACATGACTTTAGTTCTTTATGCATTGTCTACAGAGATGCACAACCTGGGAAAAAGGAGTCAAGTTGTCACACACACTTTAATGATGGGGCCCATTCACTCACAGAAGAGAAAACCGTAAAGATTTACATGGAGTAGAAAATTTAATCAAGCAAAAATAAAATGTTGACTTCCTGCACATTGAAACATTGCATTTCAAACAAAGTTACTGCTGACAGTCACTACCCCATTCATGCATCCTGAGCTAGGACTAAAACATTACATTCCTAATAAACTACAAAGGTGCACTGAGTAGAGTGAATATCTCAGCCAGGTTTCTGCAGCGACATTAATGGGCTTGTAAGGCGTCGTAAAACACACTTCCTTCAAATTCGAGTACAAGCGGCTATGTATGCAAGCAATCGTCTTTATGTCGTCATATTAGACACAATTTTGGCAAAAAATAAAATATGTAAATCTTGTTAGCTGTTAGCTAAACATACCGTCCAAAAAAATAAAAGTGAGCGACCGGTTTTCTGGGCGCGGAGTAGTGGCTGGGGGTCTGCAATGCCCCTGCCGGTCAAAAGTAGTGAGTGAAGTCAGTCAATAGCAGACAAGTTTGCGTTACCGCAACCATGCAGTCCTGACTGGGCCCCCAAAATAGCCGTGGACGGACACAGAGGTGCACATTTACTCACACTCGATTGATCGCAGGAGATGATAACAATCAGTCGCACATTAATTTTCATGTGCAACCTATTGGGGGGGAAAAGCACACTGAAATCTCTTTAGTGGGACTTCTTCCAGCTCGCACACACAATTATTTTCTCTCACGTCTTTGTTGAGAATAACAAGAGAACTTTGTCGAGCTGTAAAGTGCAATTTTGGATTCTCTGAACAACAAGCTCTCGTACTCGCTCCTAAACGACAGACGGAGGGAACAAAAATAAACAATGATGAGTCAGCAAGAGAAAACACTGACTGCTGCTCAAAAAGAGCTCATTCACACTCCCCTCTTTCACCGTTATGTGACCTCAGTGACTCCACTGCCAACAGCTTTCCTGTTTGTCCCACAGACAGGAAATGGGGACCGCCGGGGCCCGCTGCTGTCCCTCTCAGCACATACAGACATGTTATTGACACTGATGATACTTCCTGCCTCTGCCACGGGTAGTCAGAATGACCTCATCATGGTGACATCATTAATCAAAATTTTGAAGACACAGATTTAATCCCCCCATTCCTCTAGTCTGAGTCTGCTAGTGTGATCTGGGCTGGGACGATATAGGAACACTCAGTGATATTTACAATATCGTTACAATTGTGAATATCGTTACAACGTCGTCTAGCTCGCTATCATGGAAGTGAAAAATAGAGCTTGATTTTAAATAAGAACAACAAATTGGAATTATCATGTAAGAAAGAACAGATAGACGCAATGTTGCCTTTTTTTTTTAATCCTTTATTTATGCAGACATCTCGTATGATTATTTGTTTTGTTTGTTTTTCACTAAAAACAGATCAATATTTGTTTAACAAAATTAAAGTAATTCCAGTCCATTTTGATGATTCAGAGTTTTAAGGATATTTTGCTGATTATCGGGAGGATGTTGGTGACATGGAATTATTATGCATCGTCCCTGAAAGTGATTCATATTTGATACAGCAGAGCATTGATTGGCAACATCAAATATGAATCACATTCTACCCAGAAAGAATAGCTGTGTGATTCAACAGATATGAGATCACCCGCTTATTACGAACCGCCGAGTGCTATCGGAGCGATAGTGACTCATGTCCCAATGATGGCATAAACGGGGATATCCACTGAAGTGGAACTGTTCTAAAATTCAGAGGTACTTTTTCAAAAGACAATAAATGAAACTAGTCCAAAGAAAATGTAAAAGTCCCAAAAAGCTTCCCTTTTTTTATCACGTAATGTTTGTCCCAGACTTACATTGTGAGGAATTGGAACTTGGCCCACAACTAGTTAAAGTATGCGAGTATCATTATTGCTGTCACAACCACACCACAAACCTCACCACACACAGAAGCACACACACTACAGACCGCAAGCCACTGAAAACACACACACACACACACCATTAGATTCACCGTTGTGTCTTTGTGTCGGTCTTTGCTTTAGGTGGGCCGGTCTCAGATCTTCTTGGTCAGTCCAGACACTAAGAAAGTTGCCATAGAGAAGAGTTTCAAAGAGATCTCCTTCTGCTCACAGGTAGGAATGAAGCACTGTGTTTTTTACACATATCCGTCTGTCCAGGCTTGTGCCGGGATCTTCAAAACCCCCAATCCTGAAGCACATGATCTTTCCTCTGTCAGGGTATCCGTCACGTGGATCACTTCGGCTTCATTTGCAGGGAGACGGTGGAAGGAGGAAGCTGCCACTTTGTGTGCTACATTTTCCAGTGCACCGACGAATCGCTGGTAAGAGACGGATGATAAAAGCAGAGCGTGCTGGAACGCGGCAAGAAAAGGATGGGACATCAAAAATGATGTCCTTTATTATACGTTTGTAAACGTGATATCTCAGAAACCCCTGGAGGAGATTTCTTTAAATCTGGCACAAAAGTCCACCTGGAAATTTGGACGAAACATGCATTTGGCCATAACTCAAGAATTCAGATGCCCTTTCTGACAATATCATACCAATAATAAATTGGACACAATTATGAAGTGATGGTATTTTGGATAGACATGAATATGAACGGCTACAATCCAAATCGTCACGTCTGTTGGTACAATCTATTCATTCAGTCATTTATAATGAATGTTAACTAACTTAAAAACAACTGTGGTGTAATTGTTGATATGCACACAATAGACAGTTGAGCATTGTGTGTATTTCCTGTACATTTTCACAGTTATTTCCATATCAGTACTTCCCACACAGTTTAACACGTTAGATTTACGACTGATTAAATTGAGCTTGAAGTCTTGAGACCGATGACTCAGCGTCTGTGCGCCATTGAGTCATGTTGAGTTTGATAAAAAGCTGCTGTACGGCTGTACTGCTGTACTGCAGTGTTTGACTGCAGCCAGAGTAAACTGGAAAACCTGTGGAAGTACTGCACATCCTGTTTAACTTTGACTTCTACCAGTTTTACCAGCATATGATACAATATCTGCAAAGACCCAGATTTCCCACGTATATTGAAAGACAAAAAAACCAAACAATATTAGGTCAAGAATGGGGTGAATTGGTTCAAATAATTTTTCTCTATGGTGGAATAGAGTTCTGAAAATAAGCTAATGTAAATGAATACGGGTAGAAGCAAACCCATAGCCGCACTGATGATATCAAAAGGCTGTATGTTGGAAGGATGGTTGAAGTGTTTTGCTCTTGTAGGTGGATGAGATCATGCTGACTTTGAAGCAGGCGTTCTCTGTGGCTGCCCTGCAGCAGAATGCCAAGACTCAGAGCGAGCAGTGTGACGGCTGCCCTATGCAGCACCTTCACAGGCTGTGTGAGAGGATAGAAGGTAGGCAACTCTTTTCTATGTAGATAGCTGCATCACAAGGAGTATCGGGGTATATTATGTGACACTAAACTAGACAATATAAAACTGCCACACCATCGACCCTCAGTACCCCACATACCCTATAAACACACACCTACTATATGTAAACACATCTGAAGTGATGCTACCTGGTCTGCTGTGTGGTTTTATTCTGCATTTACATGTTTTTTCAGGTCTGCACCCTTCTAAAACCAAGCTGGAGCTCCAGAGACACCTGGCCACTCTGGACAACCAGGAGCAAGCGTCGGTCTTTGAAAACACCATGGTAACGTGTCCATCCCGACCTGTGCATTCCTAGAGTTCTCTCGGAGGCGACTACAGCTAGAAACAAACCAGCCCGCCTGTCAATCTTGGAAACAGAAGTCGCCTTTAGCTTCTCGGCCGCGACGTATTTCACAGTGAAGTGTAAAGTTTGAGCGGCGTGCCGTTACAAAGAGAAATTTAAGTCACATGCTTCAATTTTATTGGGCCGCAACAAACGTGGGCGGGCTTAGAGTTTAGTGCCAAACTGATCTACAGTGACCTTTTGGCTCCACGCACAGCTCCTGAGGATGACAAGGCAGAGGTGAAAGGGACACTTTGCGGAGTCCAGGCGCCGGTCATCTGCATTGAAACAGCCGCTTAAAATCATCAATGAGTCCCTTGAATGAGTTCGACCTCAGACACATTGTCTCTTATCTTCTTATCCCTCCATTTTGCCCTGTTACCCAGTATGATCATGTGGCCGCTGTGGCTAGCTAGTCGCCCAAAATCGCATTTGATTGGATACATTTCTGTAAGCGTCTCTGAGTGCAGGGGGAGAAAAGACGATACATTTTCAATTCAATTCATTACATTATAGCTGACTGACATTCATACACCGTAGGCACAGCTATGGGGAGCAATTTGGGGTTAAGTGTCTTGCTCAAGGACACATCGACTAGGGCTAGCGCAGGCAGGGATTGAACCGCTGATCCTCTGATTGAAAGACGGACCTTCTAACCACAGTTGCCAATTTGGTTAATTTAGTATAGCCCAGAATCACAAATTACAATATGTACACATAGGACATCCCTGTTCCAGGACCTCACATCGGATCAGGAAAAACTTCCCAAAAATTCCAATCAAGCTAGTTTTATTTATACAGCAACTTTTAAACAAATCCAATCTCATTCAAAGTGCTTTACACAAGATTGAAAGTGTAGAGACTAATGCACACCAAATAAAGTCTAGAAAGTAAAATACAACGCTGAATATATTGTTCTGGTAAAACAGTAAAAAGAAAAATCTGTCAAATGTAGAAATACTACAAACCAATGCATACAATGAAACTTAGTAAGCAATAATAATAACCACAAAATGTAAAAACACTACATGAAAGCCAGACTAACTAGTTGGGTTTTTAGTTTCTGTTTAAAAATAAAAATATTTTCTGCTACTCTTAAGATCTTCCGAAAGGCCGTTTCAACGTTGGGCTTGAAGCATACCAGCTAAAAGACGGTAAAAGGTTTCCCTTTGATCACCGTGGAATAGAGCTGCACGATTATGGCCCAAATCATTATCACGATTATTTTGATCAATATTGAGATCACGATTATTTATCACGATTATGAATTAATTTTAGAGTGATCTTTAACATCTTTTTATTGCTCTTTCATGTTTAAATGAACAAGAACTCCACAAATCTTTGCATCAGACTGGTCCTTATCACAGTGCATCTAGTAGAAGGAAAATATAAATAAAATAGTATAACACGGTACCGTCTGCTCTCTGTTCTGTTGTTTCTGTCCTCTTCTACTAAAACCGGAGTCAGCTGCAGACGCAACTTTTTTTTGAGGCTGCAGGGCGTGCGCGCATGACACCTCCCATCTCGTTCTCAGTTAGTTGAGGAAGCGCTTGATTTGATGTGTGGCAGAGCAGCATTTTAAACCTCAATATCGCTGATGATCATGCTCATTTAATTGTGGCAGCCAAAATCGCGATTAAAATCTGATTAATTGTGCAGCCCTACCGTGGAAACATGTGTTCTTCATGGTCTCTCCACACATCCTCCTCCTTTCCTAGAAACACAAGTGGGCTGTTTGATAAAGCACATCCGTTTAGGCCCGCTGATGTTATTTTATCCTTCGTTGTCGTTGCTACACGTTGATGAACAGTTGAATGTGAACCTTGGGGAGAAGACGCCCTCAAGTATTTCTCTATGACTCGGCTGACATCTGCTGGTGATGTGGCAGAACTGCAGCACCACGTCGGCGCTGAACTCTTGAGATCATGCTTTTCTAAAGCGAAACAACACAGCGTGTGCACTATTGCGATGTCAGGTAGCTGTCGTCGACCTCAAAACCCCTCACGTTTGACTGCTGCTTTTATTTCAACGTTTGAAAACTGTTCCTCGCATATCATTTATATTCGGCAGGGTTGAAAAAGATAAATGTAATAAAAGATGTTTGTGTTTCAGAGGGCTCGTCCTAAGAGCGACCAGGAAGAGAATGAGTTGCTGATGGCCTCTTTGAGGGGTCTGTATGAGGAGAGGCAGAGGAGCCATCATCACACTCAGCCTGGAGACAGCACACAGGTCACTTCTGCTAATCTCTAATGTACACATACTGAGGCTGCACATCTTCCCCTCTCATTTCCTGTCTTCATTCCAAATATCCCTTTTACTTAGACAGAATTAAGTGTCCCACGAAGCTTGTATGTACTCGCACTCACTCGTCTCATCGTATCTTTCTCTCTCTGCCTCTCCATGTGTTTGTAGGTGTGTGAGGAGGCAGCAGCTCCAGCCCCGGTGGATTCACAGCAGAGTAGCAGTCGCCAGCGACTCGAGCAGTTCAAGAGCCGAGCCAAGCGCTCGCTCACCGAGTCCCTGGAGGGGATCTGGAAGGTATTCTGTAGTGCTCCAGTATTCACTTACATATATCCTATGCTGTCATTATTGTGATCCAACATAGAAGAACAGGCCTGGAAAAATAAGTCCTTGGAAGTGTTTTGCTGGTTGTTGTTGGTGCCATGTAAAAGCCTGTAAATAATAATAATAATAATGCATATCATTTATATAGCGCTTTTTAAGGTACTCAAAGACACTTCCTAAAACATCCTAAAAGCTATACAATAAAATTAACGAAAATTACGATAAAAACAATAAGATCATAGAGCACACAATCACACATTAAAAGCAGTTCAGAACAGGTGGGTTTTGATTTGTGATTTGAATATGGAAAGGTCACTGCCGTCTCGGATGAGTTTGGGGAGAGAGTTCCAGAGGGAGGGGCCAGATATAGAGGAGGCTCTGTCATATAACCTTGAAGTGTGTGTGTTTTGTTTTTTTTGGCAGGGGAGCAGCAAGGCCCGAGCTCAGAGAGATAACAGTGTAGGAAGTGACGGCGGCCCTTCCTTTTGTACGCTCAACGGCAGCCAGGACCAGTCTTGTCTGGATGACCCCTTGCCCGCCTCCTCCCAGCTGCGACCCACCAGCCCACTCAGGTAAACACACATGCCCACACACAAACACACACATACACACAAATACACACACTGACTAATACCGTGGGGGACAACAGTCAGTGATTTAAAGGTCAGAGCAATTTCATAATTGTAGAGGTTGTTAAGACCTTGAGTTCGAAGAACCTGATCCCTGATTTCTGGACATGTGTTTGTGGAAAACCAGCCTCCAGAATTGATTTGATACTTCAATGTGTTTTTGAATAGCTTTTTAGCTTGAAAACCATAAAGGACAGTATTTGACCCTTCGCCCCAGCTGCTACTCCATCGCTGTTACCGTAGAGACCACACTGTCACTAACTGCACTCCCTGAATAGATGAAGAAGCAAACAAAATAGTTTAGAATATGCGCTTAAGGAATAAATCCAGGATGTCAAACTGACTCGGCAGTGAAAACAGGTAAAAAAAATAAAGATAGAAGCTAAAGATCACTGTGTAAAAGTGAACCACCACATCACCTGGAGATCGAGACAGAAGACAATGAAATACAGAAACAACACTGGTCCAGTAAAGTCAGGTAGGTCTTCATGCACTCAGTAAAAAGCAGAAGCAGCATGTATTTACATTCAGTAAACCTTCAGTAGCTAGCGTAGCATAGAAGCGCTAACGCTGGTTAATGATGTGCTAACGCTCAAGAGTTTTTTAGAAACATGCATCTCCTTCCAACCCCTCCGGGTAACGAGCATTACTATTACACAAGGTTTAACCTCAACCCGCTCCAAATCCACTCCACCAGCCTGAACATGAAGAAAAGTGTGTAACCGTTGCATGAGAGTCTGCGGAGCAGAGCCGGATAGTTGTCGGACCCTGGTCAGAGCTGGCTGATGCAATGCTATGATTGGCCAGTCTGAGTTGGAGTGAGGGACATAGCGAAGCGTCAATTGTAAAACAGAATATAATTGTGCATAAGTTAAGCATGATTAAATTATTCCAAACTTTCTTGGACTCCCTATATCAGTGCATATAATAATAATAATAATAATAATAATAATAATACATTTGTTTTATAAGGCGCCTTTCAAGGCACTCAAGGTCGCCGTACAACATATTTAAAAATCGGACACAATTTAAAAAGCAGCACAGTTAAAAGCAGAACAGTTTGCAGCAGAGCAACCCAGAGGGGAACACGTCAGGCATAGGCCTGCCTGAAAAGATGGGTTTTGAGGTGGGTTTTGAATAAAATGATAGAGTCAATGTTTCTGATGTCAGGGGGGAGGGAGTTCCAGAGGCGAGGGGCAGAGCGGCTGAAGGCTCTTGACCCCATGGTGGACAGACGAGCTTGGGGGACAGTCAGGTTGATGGAGGAGGCAGACCTGAGAGACCGGGTGGGGATGTTGATTTGGAGGTGAGACAGATATGGAGGGGCGAGGTTGTGGATGGCCTTGAATGCATGGAGGAGGATCTTAAAGTCAATGCGGTGTTTGATGGGGAGCCAGTGGAGTTGTCGTAGAACAGGGGTGATGTGAGAGATGGAAGGGGTCTTGGTGATGATGCGGGCAGCAGCGTTCTGGACCAGTTGGAGTTTATGGAGGAGTTTGTGGGGGAGACCAAAGAGGAGGGAATTACAATAATCCAAGCGGGAGGTGACAAGAGAGTGGACCAAGATTGCGGCGCTGTTGGGTGTGAGTGAAGGGCGGAGGCGGTTGATATTTCGGAGGTGGAAGTAGGCAGACCGGATGGTGGTGTTGATGTGAGTGTGGAATGACAGTGTGCTGTCGAGGACGACACCCAGACTCTTAGCCTGAGGGGAGGGGGAGACCGAGGAGTTGTCTATTGTGAGGGCGAAACTGGGATGCTTGGTGAGAGTGGACTTGGAGCCGATGAGGACAACCTCGGTTTTATTGCTGTTCAATTTGAGGAAGTTTGAGGTGAACCAGTTTTTTATTTCCTGTAAACAGGCACAGAGGGCGGGGAAGTGGAAGAGGGTTTGGAGGAAACATAGAGCTGGGTGTCGTCCGCGTAACAGTGGAATTGAATATTATGTTTGCGGAAAATGAGTCCAAGTGGGAGGAGGTAGATAATAAACAGGATAGGACCAAGGACAGATCCCTGGGGAACACCGGAGGAGAGGAGGGAGGGATGTGATGTGAATGATTTTAACAGAATGAACTGAGTACGGCCAGAGAGATATGAGTGAAACCATGAAAGGGGTGTATCTGAAATTCCATTGGAGGCTAGACGGTCGAGGAGGATGGTGTGGGAGATGGTGTCGAAGGCGGCGCTCAGATCGAGGAGGATGAGGATTGATAGTAGTCCAGAGTCAGCTGCCATGAGGAGGTCATTTGAGATCTTGATGAGGGCGGTTTCTGTGCTGTGACGGGGGCGAAAACCGGACTGAAACTGTTCATAGAGATTGTTGTTTGAGAGGTGAGCCTGAATCTGAGATGCCACTGTTTTTTCTAAGATTTTAGAGAGAAATGGTAGGTTGGAAATGGGACGGAGGTTATTGAAAATGTTGGGGTCTAAACCAGGTTTCTTGAGTATTGGAGTAACAGCAGCGGATTTGAGAGGTGATGGGACAGAACCAGAGGTGAGGGAGGAATGGATGATGGCCGTTATCAGGGATAGCAGAGAGGGGAGGGAGGCTATAACCAGGGAGGATGGGAGGGGGTCGAGTTGGCAGGTGGATGGCTTGGAAGTCTGGATGAGTTTTGATAAAACGATGGCAGAGGGGAGTTGGAAGCAGGAGAGAGGTACAGAGACGGGGGGGGGGAACACAAGTAGAAGGACAGCAGGACGTATGAGGGGTCAGTTGCTGATGGATGGTAGTTATTTTAGTGTTAAAAAATGACATTAGGGAGTTACAGTTTTCCGTGGAGTAGAAGTGAGGGGGAAGGGAATCTGGGGGGCAGAATGAATTGTTGACCACAGAGAAAAGGGTCCTGGTGTTCCCAGCACCAGCAGTGATTTTGTCAGTAAAGAATTGTGATTTGGCTGAGGAGAGGGCATCTTTGTAGAGGAGGATGTGGGCATGGTGCATCTATTTATGGATCGTGAGCCCGGTTTTGGTGAAAAGCCTCTCCAACTGACGACCCTTGGCTTTCAACTGGCGGAGCTGAGGGGAGAACCAGGGGGCAGAGTGGGGGAATGAGACAGTCCGGGTTTTGAGGGGAGCAAGTGAGTTCAGCAGAGTACGGAGACTATCATTGTAAAGATTAACCAGATGATCCAGGGTGTGTGGGGGGGTGATGATGGGGAAACTGTCAATGCCTGTTGTGAGGTCAGCCAGATTAATGTTTGTGATGTTGCGGAAGGATATTACAAACTTCATTTCACCTCACACCTTTCCCTTGGACTACATAACGCACCACAATATGTGGTTGTGAGCTTTTGTGGACACCATGTTTTTCTCCTCACACGCTTTTCCTCGTCGTCCTCAGGTGTCACAACTCAACGGGGGACCTGAAGCGCCTCGACTCCTCCCTCCCCCTGTCCCCCTCGGCTTCCTCTCAACCTGGGGACGCTCAGCCTCAGGGCTTCCGCCGACGGGCTAGCACCTTCAGCCACCCACCCACCCCTTCCTCAGCAGAGAGCTCGCCGCTGCATGCACTGACTCACACGCCGCAGGACCCCACCGCAGCCAGCAAGCCCAGGCTGGTACGACACTACTCCGTCAGCACCGACACGCCGCACCAGAGCAAGTAAGGCGTGTTTCTGGTTTCAGTTTCAAATCTTTACATTCCCAGTGACACGTATTACAACATGGCCAACATTTATCACGGCCACATACGCTAGGGATGTGTCTCGCATGTGAAGGGGCCGCCCATCTCACTGCCATGAGTTGACCTGGAGAATATTGAGAGAGGGTTTGTTTGGGTTTCAGTTGCTTTATGTTTATTGTTTTAACAACTTGTATCCTCTTTGTGGGTCAGCAACTGAAGCACGTATTTTCATACCCCTCGCCGTACTGGCGACAATCAGGAATAAGCCTGTGACTCACGGGTTGTTCACAGAGTGTCCAGTGGAGTGTGTCAGCCACTGGTTTCCACTATCTCAGCAGGTGCATCTGCGTCAAAGGGAAACAAGACGGTGTAGATCATCTGTAAATAGCTACAGCCGGCTTAA
This sequence comes from Cyclopterus lumpus, assembly GCF_009769545.1. Lineage (NCBI taxonomy): Eukaryota > Metazoa > Chordata > Actinopteri > Perciformes > Cyclopteridae > Cyclopterus > Cyclopterus lumpus. The sequence goes on along the minus strand of NC_046966.1, from coordinate 3,921,383 downwards.
TGCAGGAAGTAGATGAGTTCCTGTCAGAAAAGTGCTGCTATTGAAATCCTTGCTTTTGACGTAAATTCCTCTGCTCTTGAACAAAACTCGGCTTCCGCAATATACCGCTTGACATTAAATCAAATTCCACACTACTATGTGGTTATCTGATGAAGAAAATAGTCGACATGATGTGGTTAGGATGGTGGAAGCACGCAAGAGCGCTCGCAGTTAAAGGGGAAATCTATATTTCTAAAGCCATAGAAACTGAATAGAATAGGATTAAGACGGACATTAAACAGCTTTCCGTGGTCATTTGACTAGTACGAAAGAAAATGGCTTTTGTTGTTAGTTGTTATAGCGACAACACAGTTGCAGCTCACTGGGAAGAGAACTGAGGCTGCTCTGGATTGTTGGCTCGTTAGCTATTTAGCTTGTCCTTCTCCGTGGGAATGAGGTGGAGGGCTGTTGGATCAAGTGCCACCGCTGGTCACTAGCCACTGGTTACAAAAAAATTAGCCAAACTAATTTGTCACTCATTATCACCTCAGTGAGTTTGTGACTTGCCGTCTGTTTCGTTGTTTCGGGAGTTAGCCCGCAACAATATAAAAAAGGCTGCCGCTCTATTTCAATGTGTAAAGCGTTTTGTGGCTCAGGAGCTCAGCGTCTGCTGGGTCTGAAGTTTCAAATAAAAAACATCTGGGGTTGGGGAGGTCCGAAAGACTTGAGGTTACCAGACTTCTGAAGCCCGCTCCTCATCTCTGCTGCAGGTTTTGACAAAGAAGGAAGAATAACCTGCATGTCTCTGGTTTCCACTGTATTCTTTTAATTGAGTCAAATACATTCAGAATATATAACATTATAGTTGTCATGTTGCTGTCTCATCAAGGAAAAGACAATATTAATAATATTTTGTCCAAGCACTTTGAGAAGCTGTATCTTCCAGCTGTATCTTTAAAAAACAAAACCTTTTTCTTTAATTTCCCCTGCTCTTTCTCTTCACCCCGTTTTTTTCAGTTGTCATAGATTTAGTTTTTTTGTGACTTCCTCTGCTCTCTTTCTTTTTGCTCGCTCTTCCTGTATTCGCACCGTTTCTCAGACATCTGCCGACCGACTCCACCCTTCCTCCTGTTCCTCCCTGCCCTTCATCTCCCTCTCCTCTCCTCCCTCATCATCCTAAACGACGGTGAGAATCCTGCGCTGGTTTTCAGTTAAACCAACGCTGTTTGTGCTCTTATTTAACGGTTCGGGCCTTCCTTTGACCTGCTCTTTGATGTTATCGCGTCAGGCCCTGTTCAGACAGAAACGCCAAATGTGATGTCACTTGTTGGCTGACGGCTTGAAAAGAGATCCAAAGCTGTGTCTTTTGAAAAGTTAAATTATTTTCATCTCTTTTCACTTCATCTCTTTTGAAGCACGTGTCTCTCAGCGTGAACGGGCCTTACGTTTCTCTTTTCATTTGTTTCCTGCCTCCTTTTTTTTCCCTCTCCTCCATCTCTCCATCTCAGCCCTCTGGGTGGTTTGCGCGCTCGTCTCCGCTCCTCCTCCTCTGTCCCTAATTTTCTGAAATTTCCATTTCTGGCCCCTGTCCAAGAGAATGATTACCCCGATGTCCCAAAGAGCAGGTACACACACACACACACACACACACCAAGTAGTCACGTTCATGTCGGTGTGTCCAGTGTTGTCCTAATCTGTGCTCCTTGTTTCACGGATCACTTAACCTGATTTTGTGTCCATTTATGTTTCAGTGATGTAGCAGCTCTGTCTTCGCCGAGTGCAGCATGCGGCGTAGGGGAAAGCCCTCTACGCGGCCACCGTCACTCGTGGAGGCAGCAGATCTTCCTGCGGGTCGCCACCCCACAGAAGAACACAGACGCCAATGGTAAGAATGGACACAGTCACTAATTGTTAAATAACTCTGACAACGTTCGTCAATGTCTTTCCTACCCATCAGTCGTAAAGAAAGTAGAAAAGTCGTCCGGTTCGCAGTTTGTCTCCTTTTGAGTTGAAATGGAAAGAAAAGATTATTCCTTTGATAGGATTAAAGCTTCTGACGCCCCACACAGTATTTACTAATTTGTGCAAGAAGGCGATCGTGCCTGTTTCTATCGTGCTATTGCAGTGAAATATATGGAGGAACAGATACCTCTGCAAATATACAATTAGTGTTCAGCAACAGAACTTTCAGAAGTTTTTCAAGTTCTACAAATTGGGTCAATACTGAATGTTAGTAGTAATTATTTTGTACTTGCATACTTAGATAAGTGGATCTCAACAGTTTTTCAGTGATGTACCCCCTGATGTAATACACAGCGCTGTGCCATCAGTGTGTTATTTAATATAGAATAAAATTCAGTTTATGAACTGACACTTATATTTTATTGAATATTTCTTTAACTATTTTTAAAGGATTGTTTAATGAATGCTCATTTACAATTGTTTTTTTTAATCTCACGTACCCCCTGGAGAGTCTCAGTCAAAGAAAGAAAAATGTAGGTTGAGCAGTTACCCACAGTGAGTTTAAGTGGCCAGGACTTTGTCAAACGTATTTCATATTTCTTTCACTACTAAGTGTGCTGACTTTATTGTACACGTTCCACTGCTGCGCAACATGAATAAAGTGTTCCGCGCACGTTTCTGCATCATGTCTGTCTTCTGTTTTCATGACAGTCAAAGCACGTGAATGCAGCTCCCACAGTCCGTCAATATAATGAACTGTATCTCCGAGATAACTGTGTTACCCGGCGATGTCCAGTAGACGCCAGTGAGAGCAACAGTTGGTGTACGTTGTAACGCCGCCATTTTTGTAGTCCGCTCCATTTCATAGAAATCGACGCGCTGTCTTTCGTTGTGATTCTAAGGACGCTCCTCAGACCGACATCTTCCACGACAGGAAGCGGCCTGCAGTCCGCTGCTCTCCACTTGGCCGAGGCAGTTGTTCATTGTTCCTGCGTTGGTTTATCGACACTTCTTCCGCACGCCGCATCCAAAGTAGTCTGACGAAGTTTCGCTCCACTGGTTGTTTGGGTAGCTCTTGGCTGGCATCAATGCTGTGTGACGCCTTTAAGTCGTACTTCATGCTCGTAGTCCTCCGGTGTTAAGATAACTCAAGTTTACCGTGGTTACAAATAACCTTTATTAACTACGCCGTTTGGTAGAGATTTAAACTGAAAATGTCCATTTAAAAGTACCTTTCTCCATGTTCTCGGTCAATGTGTGCAGCAGTGTTAAGCCCCTCTGGGTGCAAACAAAAAATGCTGTTAACGCATGATGAAATTATTGTCGGCGTTAACGTATTTAATGCGTTAACATGCCCTGCCCTAATTTAGATATATTGCGATTTATTCATTTTCTAATTCTAGGAAAACTTCCATGCCATAAGTAAAACTTGTGCCTGTAACATACAATATCATGAGTCAACATTGGCCAAAAATGCTTTCTGGATTCTTTAGGTAATCGAATTATGTATGTATGTATTTTTTTAAATATGTATTACATTTGAAAAGAAATAAGATGTGTTTTTAAGAATCGAAACAGTATCCCAAAGCATTAAATAGCGATACTGAAGTGTATCGATATTTTCTTACACCCCAAGTAGAGCATAATATTTGCTTTTCATCCTGAACAGAATTGGCTAAAATCCTGAATTCTCAATATTATCTTAAACTTGACAAATTCTGGATAAAATTAAGTATTTAAACATTATTCCATCTGATCAGGAACAAAAAAACGTCAGTGGTGCACGTCTCAATGTGTTTGATGCAGGGAACGATTTACTGATATAAATAAACTCTAGGAAAACTAAGGAAGAAGGCATCTCAAGGTCAAGACAGTTAACACCAAAATAAGAGCATGGGCAAGACCCTTGTGTTGTCTTTTATAACAGCCATTCCGGACCCGACCAGGCGGCAACCTCAGTTTCTGAAGAGTCTTAAAACTTGCATTCTCTCTACTGGCCATCAGGGGGCGAAACGATTTATGATTGTACAGAATGCAATGAAAAAATGACATTACTTCTTTCTTGATTTATTTTGTTAGTAAACATTGTAAACTGCTGGTTGTGGCCAGTGTGGCTAATTGATTTTCCTCTTGATAACCCAGTCTAGAAGAGCATTTTGCTTTTTGTGAATGTTGTCCTCTATACACAAGAACACTTTGTTTGTCAGTTACACATGGATGCTGTGAGAAAATTGCTGAAGACATATGAAGCATTGAGATTTACCGCCCTGTCATATATTTCAGAGGCGTGATGGTTCAAGTAGAGAGTTAATTATTGCTCGCCGGTCTCCTCTCAGTAGACTACACAAAAGGGTGTGTGTGTGTGTGTGTGTGTGTGTGTGTGTGTGTGTGTGTGTGTGTGTGAGAGAGTCTGTCTGTGTGTGTGTGTGTGTGTGTGTGTGCATGCATGCGTGCGTGCATGCATGCGTGCGTGCGTGCGTGCATGCAGACGTGGGAATCATGCATCTGCTCGTATGTCTTCAAAACCCGGGTTTTTTTTGTGTATGAAAGATGTGTCGACACTGTCAATAGTTGGGTTGGTCACACTGTAGCTCCACTACTCTTCTTTAAAAAAATATATATATCTCTATTTATTTTTTTCATCATATGGCATTATCCAGGGGTTCTCAGACTTTAGTAACTTAAAGAGATTGTTCACCCCAAAATACAAAAAAAAACATCTTTCCCATTGTGCTATTTATCAATCTCCGTTGTTCTGGTAAACCTATACTGGCGTATACTGTCGACCTGCTAACCCCTAAAGATCCTCTGTCCCCCACCACCCTAAAAAAAGACAAAAACTCTATGTTGTCTACGTGGGTCTCTAAGGGTGAAGTGTCTTTGTGTGAGTGTGATGAACTCCCTCTATAGTGGCACATTACGTCATTTGTTACAGTTGTCAGTGAAGCACTAACAAAACAAACAGCAACTGTCAGTGTCCCTGCAGACCGCCTTCAATTCAAACCTCCTCTTGCGCGTATGAAACGGCAGAGAGGCAGGTTTAGCAGAACGTTGGCGTGTTATTTCAAGGTGAGCATTTCTGGCAAAGAAAAACAAAAAACCCTTCTGTTCTAAAAACTTGGCATTGACCCTGAAACCTAAACAATGGCACAGTCTGCTGGAGGGTGGCGTTTTGGTGTTGCCATGTACGCCACGCCCAAAATAATACGGGTGGCTGTTTTTTATAGTCCTAGCGTTGCGTGGAACTCATGAACTTGTGTGTTGTGATAGGACTGACTTGTGCAGTTTGGAATGCAGGTGTGACTTCAGGGAAATGAGTAAAACTACAATAAGAAAAAAGTACTAATTCAATTTTGTATTTTCATTTTTTTTCATTTTTTTTTTGACAAAAGCACATGTACAAATTATTGATATTTAGCTCACTAAAATCATATCATATGCATGTTAGCCACTGTGTGTAGAACGCCACACAGTTTCCTGCCACCGTGTCTTCGTCTTGTGCTTCCACTGTGGGGTGCCAAAGCGTGATATTTCAAAATTTTGAACAGGCACAAACATTTCTATACGGTTCAGTTACTCTGACGCAGTCTCAACAACAACACACTGGGTAATGAAAAGCTTCACAAGGGTGGTGGTGTGTGCACAGTCTCTGTTTGAGTCTTCATAAATGCAACAGGGATGTGGGACTAGCGGGACCTGAACATGCCGCTCATGAGGGATTAGCGAGCTTCAGGGCTCCGTCAAGTTTCCCTTTCAAACCAAAAACCTCCGAACATCAAGCAGGACGTGTCTCCTCGCTATGAGTTAGACCTGCACCTGGCTTTAATTTTGTGTGAGTGTGAGTGTGTGTGTGTGTGTGTGTGTGTGTGTGTGTGTGTGTGTGTATGAAGGTGTCTCAAGGTCATGTTGACAGTCCACACACAGACAGCGCCAGAGGAAAGCGCCAGCCGTATTTTGTGTGTGTGTTCGGGGTCATGGGTCCGGAGAAATGTTTGCTCAGGGAGTGGATTGTGCCACTTTGTGTGTGTGTGGGGGGGTATTTTGGCTTCAGACATGGTTTGAGCATTACGTTTAGGTGCACCCAGTATGGTAGCTCCTATGGTTACAGTTAGGTAAGGGGCTAGAGGGTTAAAGTAGTCCGTGGAGAGTCTCCGCAAGGATCCCAGATGGGTGTGCATGTGCGCGAGCAAACTTTTCACACCTTGAAGCTGTGTTCTGTTCAAGCAGTGCAGGAGTCTGTGTTTGTCTAATAAATACACAAGTCTGTCAATAGATTGTGTGTGTGTGTGTGTGAGTGTGACACACTTATAACATAAGAGCCATATGTTTGTATAGTGGCTCTGCTAGTTTTAGCATGTCTTAGAACGTCGTTCCGCGGAGAACACTGTCATTGGTGTGTAATGTGTGGATGTACACCGATCTTACCTGTCACTAGTTCCCCTTAGAAGAGTCTTTGGAACAGGTATTGACATACCTAATCTTGTGTGCATGCATACAACATAACATCTTGAAACAGAAGTGCTTGATAGTTGTTATGTCTTTTCTCTAAACAACACTTTATTTTGAGGTTTTGGGATCCACCCTGTACTTTGGGGTGGAGTCACAAACACTTGTTTTACACTTTGTGTGCGGCACACCCCACTGTGTCAAAAACACTGTCAAATACACTGTTTAGCATTTTTCATTTTGTTTTGCACAGGTATCCGAGGTAGTGTTGCAAATTAAACTAACATGTTTTTTTATTTTTTATTACTGAGTTCCAATGAATGAAAAATGTCTCTCATTATGATTAAAAAACATTTTTGACACCATTATTTCACAACATAACACTGCGTTATCTCTTATTAATTCTCACCCTCATGTAGCATGATCTGACGTGTCTTTCAGAGAGGGGCGACCCCTGTCTCGAGGGGGGCCGACTGTGCGCTGGCCAGGTGGGAGTTGGAGGAAGTGGGGACTCGTCTATACGGGCGGTGCCCGAGGAGAGGACGAGAAGGAGCAGAGAGGAGCTGAGGGAGCTCTGGAGGAAGGCCATCCTGCAGCAGATCCTGCTGCAGAGGATGGAGACGGAGAACCAGAAGCTACAGGGTGAGTCGGATGCACGGAAGTGGAGGGTTGAAACATGCAAAGTGGGATTGCATTTGTTGCCAGAATTGTTTTTGTGCGTGCGTGCGTGCGTGTGTGTCTGTCTTTTTGCTGGGAGGCTTATGTAAAGGTGTGCCAAGGGCCCCGCCTCTTTGCTGACCCAGTTGGCACGCATCGACACACCTAGCTGCGTGCCCCGCCCCCTAAACTACCTGCGGCATATACAAACCACAAATCCATCAAGCAAGTAGAGAAATCATTGCCTGTGTGTTGACGGAGAGATTGTTGGTCAATAGTGGCGGTTTTTCTCTGGCCCTCTCCACTTTTCCATCCGTTATTTGTCCGGGTGGAGCTCCATTCCTTCTTTTATCTTTCACACGGCTGCCTGTTTTTAATGGGTCAACTGTGAAAGTGTGTGTCTTTGTCTGCTCCAGGGCGGGGTCTCCTATGTTGTTGTGCGTTATCATGGGCGGGTTGTTCCGGGCGACAGACTAGGAGAGAAATGGAGAGCGGGCAGATGGAGCCCTGATGGACCAGACTCTCGTCCGCTCCAGATAAGACAGACAGCAGAGCCACCGCTGCTCCAGCATCATATATTCTTACTCTGGGTGTGTGGGCTGGCTGCTCCGTCCAACTTTTCTTTTTTCTTTCTTTTCTTTCTTTTTTTTATTATTATCCAGACTACGCCCTCCAGGTCACTCCCGCTACTTCTCTGTCTCTGATTGCTGAGGCCATGATACTCATTATGAGGTTATATTTAGTATAACTCCTCCTCTGGTTACTTTTGATTTAATTAATTGAAGTGGCCGTGGGACAGACACAGTCTCTATAGAGTTAAGGTTAAGGGTGGGTAAAGTGCAGAGAAGGGTGTAAGACTACAACTCTGCTTCTGCTTCCTGATCTGAATCCTGGGTTGTGATGGATTAATCAATTTGGTCAAATTTGCAGAAATGAGACCCGCTCCATCCAAAGTGGGATGAATGCTGTCGCTCCTCATCAGATCACGTTTTCCCCAGAAAGTCTGCCAGTTATCAATTTCGACTTGTTTAAAAATTGTGTTTTATCCTGGATTTTATTGCGGAAGCTTACTTTATGGGTGAGAATTAAAAATCTGCAATTTTGGAACAGGAAAACGGACTGCTGTCTCTTTCCTCTCCCGTAGCGGCGACGTCACCCTCGCAGCTGGTCAGCGTGTTGGACACCGCGGTTGAGCGTCAAAAGGGCAAGAGGGAGGAGGGTGAGGGAGAGTGTGGCCGACATGGGATTGGCTGAGAAAAAAAGAGTCCCAAGTAGAGGCAGGAAGGAGAAAAGAGAAGAAGGGCTGTGGGTTCAGAGATTAGGAAGAGGAAAGAGAGGAAGGGTGTTGTCAGATAGAGAGAGGAACAGACGAGGGCCACTGGGCGTTCCTTCACCTTATTTGATCGCTGGTGTCAACATGTCGCAACGGAATTCACCGTTCGTGTCGCTGTGTAGTTTGTGTGTTAATCCGAAAGCCACAAATTAGATTGGGCAAAAGAATATCTTATTATAACCCAGCAGGTGAATGTGTTATTATAATAATAATAATAATAATAATAATAATGATAATGATATGTCCTCTGTCAAAGGATTTAAGATATCCTTTAATTTACTCTCAATTCTTTTGTCATATTCAAACATCCAAATTTGATTGGCGTTAATAAAAACTGTCCCGTTACCCTCTCAGCCCTCCGACTAGAGACACAATTAGCAGCTAGCTGGGGAACACAATGGAGATTTTAGCTACTAAAGAGACAGATGTTTACCTCGGTAGTCGGTGGAGACCAAAAAACGGCACTAAAAGAGCAGGAATACTGTATTTAAGTTTGCCAGCCGGCCAGAAACAGGACTTCAAATAAAACACCATGTCCTGTAACTGCTGGATGTAGAAGTTTTCTAAAAAGTTCAATACAACAACTTAAAAGCTGTATTCACAACTTGTCTCTGTTGCACTGCTGCAGTTATTTCTCACAGATTACCCACTTGAGCTGCTTGCCTCCAACATTTCCCAAGCCATGCAAAACTATTAAAGGTTTTGTCTTTCATGTATGTTGTAAGTCTGATTTATTTTTTTGGGATGCACTACCACAAGTCCAAAACATCCCGTCATCTTGTCTTTTCACCAGGTGACGGCAGCCTCCTCATGGATTGCGTGTGGCCTGGCCTGTTTAGAAATGTCTTTACCTAAACGCAAAGGTTTTATTGTCAGTTTTCGATTGCTGTCACATTATGTAGGAAAGCCAAAAAGTACAAAACGTACAGGGCTTGGTGCTTTGCAAAGAAAGGTACAAACACACAAACACACACACAGTGTATCGTTAACGTGTGCGTTTTTTCCCTTTGTTCTCAGCCACAGAGAGCGATCTGCAGAACAAGCGCCTGAAGCTGGACTATGACGAAATCACCCCGTGTCTGAAGGAGGTCACTCTGGTGTGGGAGAAGATGCTGGGAACTCCTGCGAGGGCAAAGGTCAAGTTTGACACAGAGACCATCCACGCTGCTGTTGCACAAGGTATGCGCCTGGCTCCGCAAATACATATACCAGTGCTTCTTAGGGATGTTTGTTCTTTCTTTCTTTTTTATTCAACATTTTTTAAAGTGTTTGTGTGTGTTTGTTCGCATCTCCCTCAAGGCTCTCTCCTCCTCTGTGCGCTTTCTAGTATCAGCACATTCTGAGCGGACAGGAGGGTTATCTCCTCAGCCCCTCAGCCTCAAAAGCACCAGGGGAGCTCTAAAGTCCACAAACACACAGAAAAGGCTACTGGCGAATGAAAAGACTCGGCCTCTAGAGTCAAAGTAACCTCGATAGCCGAATCATGGCGCACGATTGATTACACATGGAGTCAAATCGGTGGTCGCGTTGCTAGGGTGTTTTGACGCCTGTACTCTGGGCTCTTTCTGTTAATATACACAATATATCTCTGTTGTTTCACTGATGCAAGTGTAAAAGAAAGTCAGTTATTTTGTGATGCTCCAAATATCAGAGTCCATAGGATTAAAATGTTATATCTATAAATATTTGTGGTAAATATTTTTTAACTCCTAGAGAGCAGCCTCTAACTGTCACCACATTCCTCTTAGGATTTGCTTACGAATGTCTGGAAACAGTCTCACAGCGGGTTAACGTAACCCTTCCACTTTTGAACTACCCCCCTCCCCACACACTCAACCTGCCTCGTCTCTTTGTCCTCTCCGACAGGCGTCCCGAGGCAGCACCGGGGAGAGATCTGGAAGTTTCTTTCTGAACAATACCTGCTCAGGCAGACGGTCCCGTCCCGGCCGCCCGCCAATCCCACTCCGTACAAAGAGCTGCTGAAGCAGCTGACCTCACAGCAGCACGCCATCCTCATAGATCTGGGTAACTCAGACACACAATGACGAGCACTCAGGTTCACAAGCTCTGCTGTATGGAAAGAACACGGAAACACAAATGGATGTACAGTACCATGTGCACAAATCTTAAGACTTTCTACTGGTGTTAAAGTATTTTGCCTAGCAGCACTAGTTCAAACTAGTTTTTGGTATCCACTTGCGGGTCGTTGGGAGACATTCACCATCTATAAACTGCTAGCTACAGCGGCTGGGAATCTCATCGATTCATAATGGGTTGATTTTTTTCCGCAAAAGAATCACGTTAACAGAGTTATTATTTATCTGGTTAATAATTAATAATTATAATTTTTATGGTTTATCTAGATCCATTACTAGAAAGGATTGCTATGTAAGGCCGGGAGGTGCTGACAAAAAAGCCATAAAACATGTCAATACATTTATGGACTTATGGGTTTTCATCATTCATTCTTTTGGCTAGTATGAGAGATATTAAATTGCCTTCTCGTGGTATTTAGAAGAAACCTGACACTCCAAACGGTTTGTTACACAGAACTCTCTGACAATGGAAACTGTTTGAAAAAGAGCAGGCACTTTAAAATATTTCTTGGCAGGTGATTGGTTGAACCACCTGTCGATTACAGTCACTCCAAAGCGAGTCAAAGAAAGCCTTTCTTTACTTCTTTTTCAATGAAAAAACACTCCGGTTCTGTTAGAAGTGATGCTCTTGCAGCATCTACACTAACCTCTTGAGGAGCCGCCATTGTTGTTTTGAACTAACAGCCGCAAGTCGCTCCTCACAGGATGTTTGATTGGATCGATGTGGTCCAGAGTTCTGCTATCGGTACTTTAGAACGGTGGTTCTCAACTGGTCTGTCTGCGGGACCCACCATCACCCCTGAATGAAAGGAAAATGTTCAACTTCTCAACTTGATTTAATGAAAAGATGGTGCAGTTTGAACCGGAGTTCCACAACATGTACAAAGCTGAAATAGTGGTTATTACTTTCATCATTTGGTGAAACTGAGTACACTGCAATGTCTCAAACTGTATATCGCTTTTCACCCTCACATGTACCCAACACCTCCCACCCAAACACCCCACCCCCCACCACACACACACGCACACACACACACATGCAGTACTTCCACCCAACCCACAAAACACCCACATACACACACTTCCACCCACACATCCACAGCACTTAACCTCCCCTGTTTTTCTTGCTGTCTTTCATCCGTCATGTTATTCACTCCACATCAGATAGGGTGGGGACAAAGGTGACCGTTAACGTGGCACAATGAGAAAGGCGTTCCGCGCAGTGGGATGGAGGCAAAGCGCCGGCGGCAGCGACGAGGTTTGCTCGTCTGAAAGGTCTGCTTCACGTAACCGTGCAACAAATGCACAGTTGAAATGAACCTAACGTGAGCTGGGCAAAAGACAGAAAGTTCAGCACACACACACACACACACTCACACATGTTTCCCTCCAGGCAGGGGAGGGAGTCGCTG
>NC_046966.1:3851998-3906998 GCF_009769545.1 Cyclopterus lumpus | reverse complement strand
CGTTTGTTTTCCCGGATCCTTTGCAATGGGTGTTCCTCGTATGTTACAGTAGCACCAACATTCAAACCAGCAGCGTGACGTGCCGAGCGCCGCCCATTTGGCTGTGATGATACACAAACAGTCTCCTAATTAAGCCTATTAAATGCATAATATAGATTTCTTTTTTTTACGTTAAAGTAGCAACGTTATTATTCCGCAAGAGTATATCAGAAAAGTCGGCGTCCATATTACCCTGACTCCTATATTAAGTTCTCAGTCTCATGACTTTAACTAGACATCACATACAGTAGCGACTTCCCTCCAACTTTTGGGAGACGGAATGAATTTGCACACTTTAGTGGGTCAGCGACTTGCCCGAGCTCGTGCTCAAGAAGCTGTTCGACTCCCCTCTGTTCACTAAACTTGATCATAAGATCGGGTTTCTACAAATCTTGGCATTATGAGGAAACAAAAATAAATAGAAAATGGTTTTCCGCTCAAGTGGCAATGTCCATCAATTTGTGAACCACGCCCTCTTTACTTACATCAGCGGCGACTGAAGAAAGACCTCCCATCTCGGGGAAAACGTGACCATCCGAGGAGCCCCTGAATGCACCGCTGTCTGCGCTGTTGTCGGTGAATTTAGGGTTACCTTTCTTCTGATTGAAAACAACACAAACTTCTGATTTTGACAGTTTTTGTCAACATTCACAAAAAGGCACTTCCCTCATTCTAGCAACATATTTCACCCACCACACGCTCACTGAATCCACAGAATGAACTACTGTAACTACTGAAAGAAACAACCATAAGAGTGAGACGTTCGCTTATTTCTTATGTAATTAATGACATCTGAGGGGGTGTCATTAATTACTCCCCCCTCCTCAAGTGCCACTTATCCAGGTTGTCTATATGTTCACTGTGATGTGACTCAGACTTTACCACAAAGAAAAAACAAAACAAGCCAGGGAGTGAACTTCCAGGATGTTTGGAGCCGCATGTACGAAACCGTCTCATTGTTTGTTTTTCTATTACGCAACCGTAAGTTGTAACATGCAAATTTGACACCTTAAGCTTCATACCTTCTCAGTCTGAGATGCGAGTGCACGCTGACGTTTCCATAAGTGGGACGGGCAAAGAAATGCACACAGGTGAGTTTGAAGGAACCGGCGGGTCGGCCAAACATATAACTACATTATCATGACTGTAGTTACACAGTAATAAACGCATTGTTCTTTCCATGGCTGTCCAAAATAATCCAGTTTGCAACTTTTGCTGCATGAACCAAAAGTGTCCTTAAAAAAAGTCAAAAAGCAATGAACAATAGTATCTGGAGTCCAGGGGAATGCAAACGAGAAGGAAAATTGAGTGTAATAACTCTGAATGTTGCACTGCTGACATATTTAGTCTGAAAGCCAAAAAACAGACAAAACGCAATTTTTAATCTTGTTTGGATCTGCACAAAATATGAGTTTGCTTAATGCCCGATTGTTTCTTGTCCTGACAGAGATTTATTGTAGCGTTGTTGCCTTCTTAGATCCCTGCAATTGTTTTGGTGATTCAAACTGCGTCACTCACATGATGGCCTAACTACAAACACACAGAGCGTCTGTGTATCAGCGACTCGCCACATGTTACTTCAAGTTCTTGAAGAACGGGGAATCGGAAATCACAGGAAACGTGTTGATGAAAGGAGGTCAATGGGTTCTGTGGGCATGGTTAGGCTCAGCTGCGGAGGACTGGTTCAGGGAACAGGTGCCGGGAATAGGCCTAATTGGCCTCAGCTGCAGGGAATCAAGGCCTGAGTGACTCTACCCTATATATGATGCATACAGGTGGAGGCATGAGGAAGGGGAGCAGAGTCACAGTCGGGAGACAATAAAGAATATTACTAAACATAACCTTTCGTATGCTCATCCTTTGGTGCTGGGGGGGGAGAGAAACCTGCATGTGACAGCCAGGAACCTGTTACAGGTGCTTTTTAGTCATTGTCTTCCAATAGATGCGTGTTACAAAAAGAGTTTCTGAGCCGCTCGGCACGGTAGAATCGGACGTTGTTCTCGGAGCTCACTTTCGCTTATGAAACTAAATGTTCTTACCTGTCAGGATTTTGTAAGATTGTAAACACTCTCTGTGTTGATCAGGTGTGTCAGATGGACATGTCCAAGCAGCTCCAGGCCTACGAGGTGGAGTACCACGTCCTGCAGGATGAGCTGCTGGACACGCCCCCGAGCCTCAACCAGCAGCAGCGAACCGCGCAGCTGGAGAGGACCAATCAGAGCCTCCGGCAGCAGAACCTTGACCTGCTTGAAGAGCTGCAGGTAAACACACACAAACACAAATAGAGCCAAGTTATCGTCTACCTCCATGTCAACCATCACACGTTCCCCTCAGGTGTCGCACGCTCACGTCTGCAGCCTGGAGAGTCGAGTGGAGGCCGTGGCCCAGTCGGAGGGCCGGCTGAGGGAGCAGGTATCCGCGCTGGAAGGGGAGAAGAAGCAGCTAGCGAGCACCGCCGCGCGCCTCCGGGACCTCCTCACCGGCCTCGGCATTCACACCACCCCCGAGGGACGCACGCTCCCGCAGCCCCCTGGAAGACGTGCAAAAACGGACGACGGCGAGGGGCCTCTGGTTCTTCCAGAAGGCTCTTAACAGCAACCCAATCATTTCCCAAATGAGGCGTTCCTTACCTCGACGGTTGTCCTCTCCCCGTCTCCAGAATGTTTTTCTGTTTTTTTTTCAAAGAGTAAACTGGACCTGAAACGGAGAAGAAAAGAATTGAAAGAAAAACAAAAGGATGGCACCCTTGAGTGTTTTATCCCAAAGTGCCCACTTCCCTCTCTCTAAGTATCCTAATGAACATGTGATTCGAACAACGACACTCCCACACCCCACCCAAAGGGTAGCACTGTCCCACTGGGCCTACACTGCAAGAACAAAACTGCTCCATTTGCACCTGTACTCGTACGTATGTCCGCATCTCTGGACGTCTGTCGCGTGTGATGTGTTTTATGCTTGTGTGTCGGATGATGCAACGAGGCTAACAAAGCCAAAGAATGTCTTTATTATTATAAAACAAGCTTGAACAAAGATTCAGATCTGATTTCTGATTGCGATTTTTTTTTTAAACGAGTAGTGAAGGGACGGGTGAAGAAATGAACTTCATGACATTGTTTTTTTGTTTTTCCTATTACACAAGTTGAATAGACATAGGCTAAATTATATCAAATCTTAGACTGCGTTGCTCATATTCGGAGCCGTTTCTTGATGATTTTTTTTTCCTCCTGTATTTCCAGTCTTCCTCTGTTGCGTTTTCCAGATCGTTTCTGAACTATGATCTGAACTTTAGTCCCGGTCACGCGCAGGAAGAGTAGCCCAACAAATCCAGTCCATTTCACTTCCCGTCTTTTGGACACGTCGACCCGTCGGTGGAAATGGATGCCGTTTCAGCAAAAGCCAAAAAAAACAACAGTAGCTGTGCCGTCCCCTTGTGAGGGGAAGTACAGACTTTTACACATCAATTGCTTCAAAACCCACTTCTGTCTGAAACTTCAAACGAGGAAACCTCCGCTGGTGAGACGACCTGTCAACTAGGGCTCGTTTACTCTACTCAACGCACTGAAGTCCTTCGACACCGAGGTGCAGCCCGGTGTGTTCCTGTTCCTAAACGTGTGTGTTGTGCACCTCACTGATGCCGACAAATCTGTTGATCTACACTGTAAAGATATGAAGCTTTGACTCCTGACTCTCTCTTGCACATGCGTTTTGTTTTTAAAGTGAACATTGCTGTTATTGTCATCCTGTACTTTAAAAAATACATTTCATATCCTTTCTGCACTTGAGTGTTCTCTGTGTGTGTGTGTGTGTGTGTGCCGCCAGCCTCTTTGAATGCTTTGGGCTTGATTTGAGGTTTCAAGCATATGGGAGATATACCGTCCACAGTATTTTAAAACACAGACATGCATTTGCGTCAAGGAATGCCTCCTGCAGTCGAGGAAGAATGCTTGCTGGGGCAAGTTGTGTGTCTGTTAGTATGTTCAGCATAGTTAGTTATTTGGAAGGCAGAGATTCCTCGAAGCGGGGTTCAAAGTAACAGGACTATATGATTACAAGGCCTCTTTTAAACCTGTTTGAGGACCTGCGAGTGCACCCTTTAATCAGGCAGCTGCTCAGGGCGGAGCAACCAAATTATCGGGGTGTTTCTGTGTGAGCGCATGATCATAATTAACAAATCTATCCATGATGAAAACATTACAGGACAGGTTTCGGGGGCCTTGAAATATTAATGACATTCACAAATTCTCAAACAGTTGCTTCCAGAAACCTCAGCCAGATAATCCCCTCAAGAGATGGTGGAGACCAAAAACTGAGCAAAAAGAGTGAATAGTACATTCACCAGGTGGCCAACAACTTGATAATATTGCTCCGTCATTTCAGTATTTGGGAATAACTTGTGAACATGTTCACATATCAATTTAAAGGGTGATTACATATCAATGGTGTCTTTCTGCTGCCCACAAAGTGGCAATTAATCGGTTAATGTATGGTCAACCTTCAAAGGGAATTATTAAATCTGTCCATGGTCAAACTAGAGTGCCACCAACTGAAAAGTGAAGCCAATGCTGCAGTGCCTTAAAATTGCATTCTCTCCACTGACCAGCAGGGGGTGACTCCTCTGGTTGTATTGAAGTCTATATATAAAAGGACTCTACTTCCCTCTTGATTTATTCCCTCAGTAAACATGAGTTTATGGTCTCAATCTCTAGTTTCATATCTTCTTCTACAGCATGACGTTCATTTGGTAAATGATGGTCCATTAAGAGTCAAACACCATAAAGCAGAGGATGCTTTAGGGCGGGGCTACCTTGAGCTACCATGGCCTTATCTGATCTCAGAGTTATCCATGTTTTCATCTTGGAACTTTAAACCTTTTAAAGTGTTTTTAAGTTCTTGAAAGTTAATTGTTACTTTTTAAGTCACCAAATGTCACATTCAGTGTTCGATAGTACCTCTCGTGTCACGTCCGATTCCAAAGACCAAGATGACGCCGTTCAAAATGCATAGACTGTATATAAGAAGTGGTCGTAGTCATGGTCATTTTGACTGGTTTTGAAGCCTTGCGTTTGGCATTTGGGCCATTGCCATGTTGGTATACTGCAACCAGTGAACGGAAGAAACCATATTTGGACTGCAGAGGAGTGACTTAGAGCTACCGTATACCACTCTGGTAGCGACCTGTCAATCCCAAGGTAGCCCCGCCCTAAAGCATCCTCTGCTTTACTGGCTATTTCACTCTAAATGCACCATTATTTACTAAATGAACATCATGCTGTATTGAAGAAGACTTGAAACTAGAGATTGAGACCATAAACTCATGTTTAGTACACTCCCAAGTGTTTTGCTCTGTAAAAGAACTTTTGACCTGCTCCACCCCCACGGGGATCAGCATCAGTATCACAATGTTAATAATATAATTAGTGCTGTCAGCGAACTCTGGCGCCGATCACTCTGCTTTTATAGAGCGAGCTCTTCTTGATCCCAACCAAACATTGGAGATTTCCATGGCATGTCGGCGACAAAGGGAGTCGATCTCTTTACGCAGCGCCCAGGAGCCGGACACGCCCCGCGGGGCCAATGAGGACGATCGGCGGGGCAAACGGCTTGAGGCCACGCCCCCTGCAAGATCACCACGGTCGACTGGCCTCGATGCGGCTGATCTGCGATAATCCCCTGGATGCTTATGTGGATTTAATTTGTTTGTTTTTGTTTAAGCTACATAGCCACACCCCACGGCCATCGCGTGTGCGCGCGCCTGTGTTCGAGGCTTCGTTGTGAGTGCGTGTGTGTGCCCACCGGCTGTGTGTCCTGCCAGGTCGGAAAGGGGCGACGGCTCCTGTGGTTGAAACTCTGCATCTGCGAACAGATTTTCTTAAATCTCCGGTTGAGTGAACCGAGAAGGAGCAGGATCCACCGCCCCTTGCCTTGAGAGTGTCGCCTACGCCGTGTGTAAACAAGAGCGCATGTGTGTCGATAGTAAAGTGCATGTGTTTATTTCTCTCCCTCTCTCTGGAGCTGCCAGGGCTTGTGCCGCTGCCCAGAGTTTGACTTGGCGTCTGTTTACCCGTCCACACTCCGCCCCGGAGCGGCCCTGCACCGAGCTCCACCCCATGGCCGGATCCTCCTGCAGCTTCGATGCAACACACTCTGAGTCGGCCTCAGAGAGGGAGACTCGAGCCGAGGATGTGACGGTTGCATTTCGACTCATACATAAGTAGTTTGAGGGCAGTAGACGTGTGTGAGGTCAGAGGTCATCGAGCTCCGTTCACATTTGGAGTTCGTAGGCAACGGGACAATGATCTTGGTGTAGGAAGTGTTCTTTAGTTGTATATTGACCAATCAAGTTGTAGCAGGCTTTGGTTGAATGCAGGAAAAGGGAGCAAAAGATCTGGAACGCTATGCAGTCTGGAAACCACACAGGATGTCGCAGACGATTCGCCGATGGGTTTTGAGATTTCCCCAGAAAGATATCAAACTGTCGGAAAAAAAGAGCTGATCGCTAAATGCGTTATGGCCTTTGCCGAATAGATTCAGACGTGGCGGACATTTAACTCCCGACTGTTACTGCTGTCGCCGTCTTCCCAGATATTGCGAGCGCTCGTCTTCGTCTCTCTAACGCACGAAACGTGGCCAAAAGTATACTCTCATGGGAGAACAATCGAAACGCTCCCGATTCAAACGTATTCCCGAGGACCTTTTTTCTCTCGTCGTCGAGTTAGACGGCGGCTCACAGCCACGTGTCGCGCTCGGCTAAACTGAGCCGTAGTTCCTTCGTTCCAAACCAATTATAGGAAACGTGCGTTACAGTTCATCCCGATGGGGACATGAATGTGCGTTCCATCTTCTCGTGGCAATCCATCCAAAAGATGTGACCTCAACTCAAAACCATCAACGTCAACCTCATGGTGGCGCTGAAGGAGAAACTCCCTTTGGGGATCACCCGTGTTGGGGAGGATTCAGCCTCTGGGAACCATGAACGGCGTTTACCAAACTTCATGACAATCCAATCGCAGAGTTCTTGACATATTTCCGTCTGGACCCAAAGTGGGGGACGGACATCCCGGGAGCTCCGCTGCTCGCTGTGTTTCTTCGTGGGCTCACCTTTACACGGCAATAAACTCCGACTCCTTCTTTTTATGTGCTGTGAGAAGTAATTCAGGTGGATGTAATCATGAATGGTTCTTTGTTTAACGACGCTAACAGCACATCGAGCACTAAAGATGGGAGTGCACTGGTCAGTACAAAAGGTCGGAGGGTGTCGGTAACGGCTCATAAAGCACAACTGCAGCACTAAATCTTGATAAGCAGCGACTTTACCTGAAGCACCCGGATCATTTGGATTAATGGAGGCCATAAAGACGGCTCCTGCTCGTACCGGACCTGCTCCCTCCTCACTACTGAACTGTGTAATATCAGCCTGAATAAATGTGTGTTTTGATAACCGCCGTTATTTCTCTTGAAGGAAAATGAAGGAACCTTATTTTAGGTTGAGCTCAGCCTCTGGTCGGGCTCATCAATCTTGTGGAGAACCGCTACAGGAAAGTTTGCACTTAGTCTTCGCGGCACGAGTTGCAACAGGAGTCGGAGAGGAAACCAAAGAAGCTGTAGTGTTTTTCTGTTTTGTTTTACACGAAGCGCCACAAACTAATTAATAAAATGCTGAAAACAAGTTTAAGTCTGGAATTAAAAGAATGCTTTGGCTGCACTCAATGTTCCTGTGTTGTGTTCTTTTCTTCATTATGCCATTCCCGGAAGCCCTTTCTGTCTGCTATGACACAGAGGGTCCCATCGCACACTCCCGATGTCACGTTCGAGTCAAGAAGCCAAAGAAATTTAGTATGAAAACAAAAACCTTAAAAATCTGCATTTTTAAATTCAGTTTATTGTTTTTCTTGGGTAAATTTCACATCCATAAAGCCAAGTTCTCGACTATCATTTCAACACTTCACAATTGAATTTATAACGTACTACGACTCTTAAGTTATTAAAAACGAAATGTGTTGTATCTGCTATCGATAATATGCATATGGGATATAAAAGAGTGGAATCATGATCATTTTGGTATCTGTATCTCAGTTTTATGCCTATTTTCTGTTTTGTCATATTTTCACACATTGTAATAAATAATTTAAAAAAAGAACCCAAATAATTTTTTTTTTCAGGATTATCATTATTACTATACTTTGTAATGTAGCACCTTTTTTTTCTTTTTCAACTGAAATGCTACATTTGATTATTGCACATTGGTATACCAATGTGCAATAATCAAATGTAGCATTTCACTATATAAAAACAATGTAATAAAAAGACATTATATATCCTTATATTGCTCCGTGTCCAAAGAGTAATTAATACATTATTTATTCCACTCATTCTATCTAATATTCTACTCATTATTACGATCTACATGAGACGAGAATGAAGAGGATGTCATAATATACACATAATAGTATCAGTCTACTAATTCCACGATAGACACGAACCAATGCATCATGGGAAATGTATTTCCTCGGTCCCCGAACTCAGGCGGGTTGTTAGATGCCTGTCGCGCTGCGTGGGTCCGTCAGTCACGTGTTCAACAACGCGTCTTCTTCAAAGAAGCAGCCAAAAGGGTTTCGAGGAAATTGCACATATCTCGTCTCTGTGCGTTTCAACACCACCGTGTGCGTGTGTGTGTGCACGTTTCAACACCACCGTGTGCGTGTGTGTGCGCGTGCGCGTTTCAACACCACCGTGCGTGTGTGTGTGCGCGTTTCAACACCACCGTGTGTGTTCGCGTTTCAACACTACCGTGTGCGTGTGCGTGTGTGTGTGCGCGTGTCTGCCCAGCCATTGCACGCTACAGGTCTAAACTGCTACTTTACACGTCGCTGTTTCACAATGACTGTTCAGTGATTGATGCGCACACTCAATTCAAGTCACTGAGTTTGTTTGTGTGTGGGCGCGTGCGTGTTAATTGTTTGACACATCACAATTTATGGTTATGAAATACAACCACACCCTTCTGTTTCAGAAAACAGCCAGCGCAGTGTTTCCACGCTTCATGAGTGACGAGCCAATGAGCTGCTTCTCCTTCTTCTTCTTCTCCTTTTCCTTCTTCTCCTTCTTCTCCTTCTCCTCCGTTTCCTTCTTCTCCTTCTTCTCCTTCTCCTTCTCATCCTCCTCCTCCTTCTTCTCCTTCTCCTTCTCCTCCTTCTCCTTCTCCTTCTCCTTCTTCTCCTCCATCTCCTTCTTCTTCTTCTCCTCCATCTCCTTCTTCTTCTTCTCCTCCATCTCCTCCTTCTCCTCCTCCTTCTCATCCTTCTCCTCCTCCTCCTTCTCCTCCTTCTTCTCCTTCTTCTCCTCCTCCTCCTTCTCCTTCTTCTCGTTCTCCTTCTTCTCCTTCTCATCCTCCTCCTGCTTCTTCTCCTTCTCCTTCTTCTCCTCCATCTCCTTCTTCTTCTTCTCCTCCATCTCCTTCTTCTTCTTCTCCTCCATCTCCTCCTTCTCCTCCTCCTTCTCATCCTTCTCCTCCTCCTCCTTCTCCTCCTCCTCCTTCTTCTTCTTCTCCTCCATCTCCTCCTTCTCCTCCTCCTTCTCATCCTTCTCCTCCTCCTTCTCCTCCTCCTCCTTCTTCTCCTTCTCCTCCATCTCCTTCTTCTTCTTCTCCTCCATCTCCTTCTTCTTCTTCTCCTCCATCTCCTCCTTCTCCTCCTCCTTCTCCTCCTTCTCCTCCTCCTCCTTCTCCTCCTCCTCCTTCTTCTTCTTCTCCTCTTTCTCCTCCTCCTTCTCATCCTTCTCCTCCTCCTCCTTCTCCTCCTCCTCCTTCTTCTCCTTCTCCTTCTTCTCCTTCTCCTTCTTCTTCTCCTCCTTCTCCTTCTTCTCCTTCTCCTCCTTCTCCTTCTCCTCCTCCTCCTCCTCCTCCTCCTCCTCCTCCTTCTTCTCCTCCTCCTCCTCCTTCTCCACCTCCTCCTTCTTCTTCTTCTCCTCCATCTCCTCCTTCTCCTCCTCCTTCTCATCCTTCTCCTCCTCCTCCTTCTCCTCCTCCTCCTTCTTCTCCTTCTCCTCCTTCTCCTTCTTCTTCTTCTCCTCCATCTCCTCCTTCTCCTCCTCCTTCTCATCCTTCTCCTCCTCCTCCTTCTCCTCCTTCTCCTCCTTCTTCTCCTTCTTCTCCTCCTCCTCCTTCTCCTTCTTCTCGTTCTCCTTCTTCTCCTTCTCATCCTCCTCCTGCTTCTTCTCCTTCTCCTTCTTCTCCTCCATCTCCTTCTTCTTCTTCTCCTCCATCTCCTTCTTCTTCTTCTCCTCCATCTCCTCCTTCTCCTCCTCCTTCTCATCCTTCTCCTCCTCCTCCTTCTCCTCCTCCTCCTTCTTCTTCTTCTCCTCCATCTCCTCCTTCTCCTCCTCCTCCTTCTTCTCCTTCTCCTCCATCTCCTTCTTCTTCTTCTCCTCCATCTCCTTCTTCTTCTTCTCCTCCATCTCCTCCTTCTCCTCCTCCTTCTCATCCTTCTCCTCCTCCTCCTTCTCCTCCTCCTTCTTCTTCTTCTCCTCTTTCTCCTCCTCCTTCTCATCCTTCTCCTCCTCCTCCTTCTCCTCCTCCTCCTTCTTCTCCTTCTCCTTCTTCTCCTTCTCCTTCTTCTTCTCCTCCTTCTCCTTCTTCTCCTTCTCCTCCTTCTCCTTCTCCTCCTCCTCCTCCTCCTCCTCCTCCTCCTTCTTCTCCTCCTCCTCCTCCTTCTCCACCTCCTCCTTCTTCTTCTTCTCCTCCATCTCCTCCTTCTCCTCCTCCTTCTCATCCTTCTCCTCCTCCTCCTTCTCCTCCTCCTCCTTCTTCTCCTTCTCCTCCTTCTCCTTCTTCTTCTTCTCCTCCATCTCCTCCTTCTCCTCCTCCTTCTCATCCTTCTCCTCCTCCTCCTTCTCCTCCTTCTCCTCCTTCTTCTCCTTCTTCTCCTCCTCCTCCTTCTCCTTCTTCTCGTTCTCCTTCTTCTCCTTCTCATCCTCCTCCTGCTTCTTCTCCTTCTCCTTCTTCTCCTCCATCTCCTTCTTCTTCTTCTCCTCCATCTCCTTCTTCTTCTTCTCCTCCATCTCCTCCTTCTCCTCCTCCTTCTCATCCTTCTCCTCCTCCTCCTTCTCCTCCTCCTCCTTCTTCTTCTTCTCCTCCATCTCCTCCTTCTCCTCCTCCTTCTCATCCTTGTCCTCCTCCTCCTTCTCCTCCTCCTCCTTCTTCTCCTTCTCCTCCATCTCCTTCTTCTTCTTCTCCTCCATCTCCTTCTTCTTCTTCTCCTCCATCTCCTCCTTCTCCTCCTCCTTCTCATCCTTCTCCTCCTCCTCCTTCTCCTCCT
Source organism: Cyclopterus lumpus (assembly GCF_009769545.1). Classification (NCBI taxonomy): domain Eukaryota; kingdom Metazoa; phylum Chordata; class Actinopteri; order Perciformes; family Cyclopteridae; genus Cyclopterus; species Cyclopterus lumpus. The sequence goes on along the minus strand of NC_046966.1, from coordinate 3,895,647 downwards.
CCTCCTTCTTCTTCTTCTCCTCCTTCTCCTCCTCCTTCTCATCCTTCTCCTCCTCCTCCTTCTCCTCCTCCTCCTTCTTCTCCTTCTCCTTCTCCTTCTTCTCCTTCTCCTTCTTCTTCTCTTCCTTCTCCTTCTTCTCCTTCTCCTCCTTCTCCTTCTCCTCCTCCTCCTCCTCCTCCTTCTCCTTCTCCTCCTCCTCCTCCTTCTTCTCCTCCTCCTCCTCCTTCTCCTCCTCCTTCTTGTTTGTGATGAGTCCTGTTGCGCGAGGTAAACAGCGTCATAAATTAAAGATGTGAAGAGACGCGCTGCGTTTGAGGTTACCGGCTGCTGGCGTTTCCAAAGGAAGATTTACGGCTGCTGGCTGCTTAACTCATTTAATCAAAGGTCATTAAACACGTGATCTGCATCGGGCCCTCGTTGACACAAGTCATCATCGCCAATACGTGGCGTGTGAATACCACGTGACCACAAGCTCCGCCTACATGATTGTGTCTTGAAAGAAGATATTGTAATCAGATTGCAATCACGGACGTCTCAAACACTTGTACACACATACACACTGTATATAACACATATGCATACTATATGCATCCATATATAGCAAAAGAAAGACTTGGAAAAAGTCTATGACTTTCTTTTCATTTAGTGTGATGCTTAGTGTTATCTTTCGTTGCTTTAAATACTCATGTAGATGAGTATCTCTTATTGGATTATGGAATTTAATTTAAGTGTCATTGTGGCAGTTTATCGATGTGAGGCTTATTCTAACACACTATTAAGGGGTTTAATATTAAAAATCTTAAATTTGCAAAAATGACTAGTAGTTCTCAACTAAACGTAGTGGAGGCAAAAGTGCACCGTTTACCAGTAAACACTTTATAATACAGTAATGTAATGTAATGTCACAGGAATCAACTACTGTACCAAGGAAGTACTGATTGGTTGGTACTTGAAAACAAGACATTGGGGAAAGTTCAAGGAACAATTGGGCATTTTGGAGGATTTGAAGGGTTGAGGTATTTTTTGTAAATACTGATTAGGCGCATGGGCTGGAAAACAAAACAGAGGTTTATTCTTTTTAATCTATATATCTATATTCCAAGCAGTTGGAAGCCTGTAATACTGGGTGCATGATTGGTGATACTTGAGTTAATCACATTATGTATTCAGATGATCTTGTGGTTCTTAGCCCATGTAGTGCTGGTCTTTTACTGTATGTACTGTACATGGTGTGGAGCATAGAATCAATTACAATGCCAGTAACAGGTCTATCCTGATCTGTAGAACCAAAGAGGACACAAGTGTATAATTCCCTGACTTCAAATCATCTGATAACTACCTCGGTGTCTGTGATATGATAACATATCTTGGACATTTCATGACAGCACAGATGACTGATGATGAAGATATCTATAGGCGATGTCGTATGATGTATGCACAAACAAATATTCTCTCACGCAGGTTTAGTGTGTGTACAGATGGAGAGAAGATGTCTCTGTTTAGAGCATATTGCACACCTCTCTACATGCACACTTGTGGTCTAATTACAAAAAAACAAGCTTACAGAAAGTAGCTCATAATGATGCTGTGAGAATATTACTGAAAAGGCCGAGATGGAGTCGTGCCAGTGAAATGTTTGTGGCTGCAGGAGTTCATACTTTCCAAGCTGTTTTAAGAGATCTTATGTATACATTTATCTGCCGGGTTAATGACTCCGAAAATTAAATAATTATGTTTTTATCAAACATAAAATTTAGTTCTACGCGCTACCAGTCCCAGCTGTCTATTCACAAGGCATTCATTTACTTGTGGTTGTGTATGTATTTTATTCCATTTAATATTTTGTACTGTCCTCTGAAATGGAAACTGTTCCTCCCTCGCTCTCCACATTTCATCCTCTGTGTCGGGTCTTGTATTTACATGTTTATCGATAACCAACTGCGAAAACACAATTACACTGGCAGTCCCAGGCCGTGTTATGTAATGTGGAATACAATGGAAAATACTCAAGTAAAGTGCGAGCACCTCCGGTGGTGAGTATCGAGGACATAAGAGCGCCGTGTGCTGCAGCTCCTCCAGCAGTGACCTCAGAGAGGCCCAGATTATGAAAGAGGCAGATTGTAGTCGCCCTGCTGAGTCACAAACTGCTAACATGGACCAGCAGGCCGAGCAGAGGAAAGGCCGGGAAGGATGATGTTACGGTGTGTGTGTGTGTGTGTGAGTGAGTGTGAGTGTGTGTGTGTGTGTGTGAGGGTGTTTCTGTTTGTTATAGAAGGTCAGGCGCCGCAGTTTGGGTGTGACCACCGCTGTCCTGTCAGCACATCGAGTGTCCACAAAACCCCTCCCTTTACCCCCTGCTCGCTATCTCTCTTTCTCTCTCTCTCTCTCTCTCACTCTCTCTTTCTCTCTCACCCTCTTTCTTCCTCCCTTCCTCCGAGCGAGGGTGTAACCAAGACTCTACTTGTCAGTTACTGTGATCTGTAAAAGGAGAGGGGGGTCTTTGTGTGTGTGTGTGCGTGTGTGCGTGTGTTGTGTGTGTGTTGTGTCTGTGTGTGTGTGTGTGCGTGTGTGTGTGTGTGTGTTGTGTGTGTGTGTGTTGTGTGTGTGTGTGTGTGTGTTGTGTGTGTGTGTTGTGTGTGTGTGTGCGTGTGTGCGTGTGTTGTGTGTGTGTGTTGTGTCTGTGTGTGTGTGTGCGTGTGTGTGTTGTGTGTGTGTGCGTGTGCGTGTGTTGTATTGTGTGTGTGTCTGTGTGTGTGTGTGTGTGTGTGTGTGTGTGTGTGTGTGTGTGTGTGTGTGTGTGTGTGAGGCAGGTTTTCTCGAACAATAAAGCTGTCTGTTGGTTATTTCTGAACCCTGGAGAGGAAGCACAACTCCCAGCAGGGTGGGGGAGACGCTTCTCAGAGAGTCCCCACCCAACGCGCACGGTGTACGTATGCGCAAGTGACACACATTGGTCCCACAAACACACACACACACACACACACACACAAACACACACTGGCTATCTTTGAGCCCAGAGTCTCTTTCGCTGTCAGGCCCCACCCTTCGTGTACAAGAATCAGTAATTGTGTTGTGGAAGGAATCGTCTATTATGAAGCCGGGCATTGTTCCAGCTCAGCTCTGAATGAACTGTGTGACTTCCTTCTGGGCCCTGAAGCGTGTGCTCCACCAAGGACCAGCTGCTGTAACTGCAGGTCGACTTATGTAAGGTGTTATGTCAGGCGTTAGATGCAATCTTTAATTATAGTGTTGATCGGGACTAGAATGTGTCGTTTGTACCCATGTTCGTCCAACATGTCACCACTTCATCCCATTTCATTGTGTGTGATATTGTCACAGTTAGCATCTACTCCATCGGATTCTAAAAAAAAATAGTTTTATAAGGTCGTAGCGACCTTGACCTTTGACCTTTGGACCACTAAATTCTCATGAATTCATCCGCGAGTCCAAATGGATGTTGGCAGAGGCATAAAAGTGTTATGATGTCTTGTTTGTGTCTAGGAAGAGGCAGTTAATGATGAACGTGAACACAGATAGTGGTGCTAATAAATTTATACAGCACTTACTCAGCGATATGAACGCCTGGTGGACATAATGTCTCTAAATCTGTGGGTTTCATTAGCTTTGCCTTCCAGAAAACAGAATTAAAAAGGACAGAAAAAAGGTGTCATCATTCATAACTCTGAGATATTTGGGAGGAAAGCCGTTGATCTGTTGCCACTGACTATTTCGTATTAATGTTGTAACCGGATAGCAATCCTCGTGGATGCTATGTTTGATGGTTTTGTCATTATGCCCAAATACGACCACACCCATGAGCTTCGGCGGCCATTGGAACGGCTCCTTGGTTCTTTGCACCACCCTTCCAGAGTGTGTATTTCCTCCCAGCGTTGTGTGTGTGACGGTGTTGTGCGATGACGCTGCTCACCATCAGAGGGGAGCCGGCGTGACGCCAATCCAAGAAGCTCATCCGGCCTCAGACGTGATGTGGCTTGCGATATTCTGGAGCGCCTTGCAGCCTAACGGCCCAGTATGCCCAGGAGGTGGGGAATACGTTTTTCCTTTTTGATTTATTAATAACAGAACAATGTAGCTCACTTTAAACTGCCTTGTATAGTATTCAGTAACATGTTGGCTTTGGAGCAAGGACCAAATGATTTAAGAGGCTTCCGTGTTTCTCTTGGACTTCTTCCACCACATGACATGCTTTTTCAGTCTGTATAACCAGCAGAGATAGATGTTTATAGAAATTCATAAGGTAATTTCAGGGTTATTGAAGCAATATGTCAAAAAATAAAAGGGGGAAAAAAAAAGTCTTTGGGTCAACAGCAAAGCAATGCTTTTGAGTCTCTCAGATTCCCCTGAACCGCTTTGGCGTCGCGCCGGCTGTGATCCCATCGCAAGATGGTCTCTAGTTTTTATTTTGCTCTTATTGGCTTCAAATAATGTAATACAGAAAATAAATTTGAAAAAAACATACAAATCAGTTGTTAAAAACAAAAATACATATAAACACCTATAAAATACAGGAAATAAACAATTAGAACAAATCCAAATGGATGCATGCGAACAGTAGACGGACGGACATTTGTTCATCTTCCCTTCAACATTTAGTTGAGTGTAATGTCTTAAAATGCAACAACTGTTTGTTTACCGTTTACAATTCATCTTCACAGAATGTGTCTCTCTCTCTTTCTCTTCTCCAACACAATTGTTACACAGTTGGCGGATCGTCTCCAAACTATTGCGTTCACATACGAGTATTAGTAGTCAATTTCTTCTTCTACGTCTTTTTCCTTTCACGTAATCTTCTTTTCCATCAACAACAGTCCACTTCACACACACGGACCTTTGGGTTATGATATGATATTGAACTCAACTCCACCCACCAATCAGAAATCAGAACCGTCACGCTGCCCTTCCCTTCGGTTCAACCACCACGTTACCACGTAATAGACGAGTGTCGAGCTTCACTGTTGTGGCTCTGTGCCAAAGTGAACCAGGTCGTCAACAAGAGAGGAATCCATTTCCAACAAAAGCTTGTGATTCCATGACTCCTCCCTGAGTCATTTTTAATGCCGGTGTGAACAACAATAGTTCCGTGTATGGCATTTTTATTTAGGGCGGGTGAAATTTCCTTCCTATTGACTTCATGTCTCAGTGACAAAGCCACACACACACACACACACACACACAAGCGCTCCAATGATCTACCAAGAAAATGTGGATGGCAGAGGAATTCTTGGAGCCCAGAGGAGTTTTGATAATACGAACAATTCCAGTGTGTGTGTGTGTGTGTGTGTGTGTGTGTGTGTGTGTGTGTGTGTGCGGTTGCTCCATACCTCCGGTGGTGATATAGAGACAGAGATGTGATTGTTCCCCCGGGGAGAACAGTTCATATATGCTGTAACACAGCTCAGTGAGAGTCACCTGTCTTTATTACAGAAACACTGTTGGAAACGGAGATCTTTACCTCACTCCCACGTGTCGCATGCGGTCGCCGTCTCTCAGGTGTCGGGCATGTGGAAACCACCCAGAGAGAACACCCTTATACAGTCTCCAACATTCATTATCTCTATTTACCAGAGTGTCATTCAATCTGTCCCCCTTTTGGATTCAGGTAAAACCAGGAAAATAATGACAAAATAATATAATGGTGTTTCACATCAAAGTAAGCAGCACAACATGAGCTACAATAATTAGTAAGCCAGTTTTCAACTGTTCCAAACACAACTCTAAAATAAGAACTCAAGTATCATATTCATAATTTGCCTTAAATCAGCTCACTTGCCAGTTTTCCCGCGGCCTAGCGACACGTAGCGACGTCCTAGCAGAAGAAGCGAGACACCAAAAAGCAAGAGGATTCAACACAGATTCCAAACATATTTTTAAAATCCCTCTACACCAAAACCATCACCGAGATCCAAGCTAAATTGCGATGGATTGTCATGACATTTGATTCAGACATCCGTGTGTCCCTCAGGATGAATTGCAAGAACTTTGGTGAACCCCTGACTTTCCATCATTTCAATTTGTCCAATATTTCTTTCATGAACAAATGACAGCAAAATGACCCTCCCATCGGGCTCAGCTGTACTAATTAATTGTATTGTGTCTGTTTGTGTCTAGATCAGGGGGGAAACCTGCCGTTTCCCATCATGCACTGAGAGAGTTAGCGGTCAGTTGAGCGCAACAATGGCACTTTGTTTTGACAGATTAATGTTGTTGATGAGGTGATGCCACGATTTGAACAGGTACTTTGACAGAATGACATTTAAAGATCTGCATGTGCCACCGGACTGGTTTCCAGAGCAGGAAGAAATATAACCACTGAACAGGAATCATTTAGAAGCAGGAATGACTGCAAAGTATCACGATAAGACGTGCAACGGTTAAGTATGAATTCCCCAGAAAAATGTGTGGCATTTACTTTGGCATTGGCTCCTGTTTCATTTCACCTTTCCTGTTTTGAGGTTTCCAGTGAAATCTTGCTTGGCATCTCTTTGCCTTCCACAGAACTCTGTTTCCTCGTCACCTTGTTTATTGTTCCCCGTAATCATCTTTGAACCGTCATGCCACAGAGATGCCAACAAACAAACCAAAAACGCTTCTTCATCGCTCTTTGAAATTGGCGCAAAGATGTTTTTCTTGTTTTGCCTAAACAGCCTCACATTAACAGGAACCACGGAACCACACCTCAGCCCTGTACACATGTAATACTTTGTTACGAGGGTGCGACCTACCCCGAGGCCGTCAGGCAGCCTCTGAGTTGGACCCAGCCCAATGCTGGTATGCTCATCTTTGTGCCTTTAGGAGCTAAACGCTTCACACGTGAACAAACCTACATCGTCTGTCCCGTGTGTCAAGTTCATCTTGTGTTTGGAATTTCAAATTCAAGCGGTTCAGCTGCATCGGTCAAAAAAAGGTTCCCAGCAAAAAATCCCAGCTGACATTGCGAAGGCATGGTTCACCTGGACAGGTGACCAGTTTATCTCAGGGCTCATCGAGAGAAGAGAACCATTCACGCTCACTTTCACACCTTCGGGAAATTCAGAGTCTCCAATGAATGCAGCTTGTGGGGAGGAACCCGGAGAACCCGGAGGGAACCCACGCTGCCACGGGGAGAACGTGCAAACTCCACACAGAAGGACCGGCCCGTTATTCGAACGCATTGCGTATATTATCAAATTAACAATAAAATGCGCGAAAAAAACAATCAGACTTAAAGACACAGAATGACACTATGAAACAGTAAAACAATCGAAAGAAAAAAGATAAGAACTCAATTTAAATAAAACAAATTTCAATAACAAGGGAAATACCTTCAAATAAAAGTGAGTTTTTAGAAAGTATTTAAAAGATATTATATAGACTGGATAGACTGGAGCCTGAATGGACGGCCTTAAAACTTAAAAGTAAAAATCAGTTGTAAATGCACAGTGGATTTTTGATGAAGGAATTAATTTAATAATGAGCCGCAGTAAAGAGATACAGTGGGCCAAACGAGATGTCTATCTGAAGATCGAAGACTGATTTGATTCTGACTGTAGCTTAAGCACTCAACACTCATTTAGCTGAAGAAAGCATGATTGTACTTACCCTCGACCATTTCTCGTCACGTTTGGAGTCAACCAATGACTCCAGGTCACAAGCAGACTCCTTTATAGATAAATATATGGGTGCTCTTCTCGGTGGGCTACTGGTTGCCTCTTGTGGCACCCTGTGAGGTTAATAGACAGTTAAACTGTCAGTCAATGGGCACAATGTGAGCCAACATTGGATAAGACTTACAAAAGACACTTTATGGATGGATACATTCAGCCACATTTAAAGGTTTTGAAACTTTTAAATGTTGAAATGAAGTTAAATATTACGTAAAGTGTCTCAAGGAAGTCCAGTTGGTGTAATCCACCAGTTTGAAGTCTGATGAGACCCAAACACTGCACAAAGGAATCTCTAAAGACGTGGTGGCTTATCCTTTCATCTTTAGAGATAAACAGAGGAGATACGATGCACAGGAATGCGCATTATCGTGTTTGTGATCGGCCGACATAACGGCGAGCCACATGACGCCTTGCCACATGGCGCCTTGACACATAACGCCTTGCCACATGGCGCCTTGCCACATAACGCCGAGCCACATAACGCCTTGCCACATGGCGCCTTGACACATAACGCCTTGCCACATGGCGCCTTGCCACATAACGCCTTGCCACATAACGCCTTGCCACATGGCGCCTTGCCACATAACGCCTTGCCACATAACGCCTTGCCACATGGCGCCTTGCCACATGGCGCCTTGCCACATGGCGCCTTGCCACATGGCGCCTTGCCACATGACGCCGAGCCACATGACGCCTTGCCACATGGCGCCTTGTCACATAACGCCGAGCCACATGACGCCGAGCCACATGATGCCTTGCCACATTACGCCTTGCCACATGACGGCGAGCCACATGACGCCTTGCCACATAACGCCTTGCCACATAACGCCTTGCCACATGACGCCTTGCCACATGATGCCTTGCCACATTATGCCTTGCCACATGATGCCTTGCCACATGGCGCCTTGCCACATAACGCCTTGCCACATAACGCCGAGCCACATGACGCCTTGCCACATGATGCCTTGCCACATGATGCCTTGCCACATGGCGCCTTGCCACATAACGCCTTGCCACATAACGCCGAGCCACATAACGCCTTGCCACATAACGCCGAGCCACATGACGCCTTGCCACATGACGCCTTGCCACATGACGCCTTGCCACATAACGCCTTGCCACATAACGCCTTGCCTCATGACGCCGAGCCACATGACGGCTTGCCACATAACGCCTTGCCACATGACGACGAGCCACATGACGCCTTGCCTCATGACGACGAGCCACATGACGCCTTGCCACATTACGCCTTGCCTCATGACGACGAGCCACATGACGCCTTGCCACATTACGCCTTGCCTCATGACGACGAGCCACATGACGCCTTGCCACATAACGCCTTGCCACATAACGCCGAGCCACATAACGACGAGCCACATGACGCCTTGCCACATAACGCCTTGCCACATGACGCCTTGCCACATGACGCCTTGCCACATAACGCCTTGCCACATAACGCCTTGCCACATAACGCCGAGCCACATAACGCCGAGCCACATAACGCCTTGCCACATAACGCCTTGCCACATAACGCCGAGCCACATGACGCCTTGCCACATAACCCCTTGCCACATGACGACGAGCCACATGACGCCTTGCCACATAACGCCTTGCCACATAACGCCGAGGCACATGACGCCTTGCCACATAACACCTTGCCACATGGCGCCTTGCCACATAACGCCGAGCCACATAACGACTTGCCACATGACGCCTTGCCACATGACGCCGAGCCACATGACGCCTTGCCACATGGCGCCTTGCCACATGGCGCCTTGACACATAACGCCTTGCCACATAACGCCTTGCCACATGGCGCCTTGCCACATTACGCCTTGCCACATGGCGCCTTGCCACATGGCGCCTTGCCACATGGCGCCTTGCCACATGACGCCGAGCCACATGACGCCTTGCCACATGGCGCCTTGCCACATGATGCCTTGCCACATGATGCCTTGCCACATGGCGCCTTGCCACATAACGCCTTGCCACATGACGCCGAGCCACATGATGCCTTGCCACATGACGCCTTGCCACATGACGCCTTGCCACATGATGCCTTGCCACATGGCACCTTGCCACATAACGCCTTGCCTCATGACGACGAGCCACATGACGCCTTGCCACATAACGCCTTGCCACATGACGCCTTGCCACATGATGCCTTGCCACATGGCGCCTTGCCACATAACGCCTTGCCTCATGACGACGAGCCACATGACGCCTTGCCACATAACGCCTTGCCACATGACGCCTTGCCACATAACGCCTTGCCACATGACGCCTTGCCACATGATGCCTTGCCACATGGCGCCTTGCCTCATGACGACGAGCCACATGACGCCTTGCCACATAACGCCTTGCCACATGACGCCTTGCCACATGACGCCTTGCCACATGGCGCCTTGCCACATAACGCCTTGCCTCATGACGACGAGCCACATGACGCCTTGCCACATAACGCCTTGACACATGACGCCTTGCCACATGATGCCTTGCCACATGGCGCCTTGCCACATTACGCCTTGCCACATGACGACGAGCCACATGACGCCTTGCCACATAACGTCTTGCCACATAACGCCTTGCCACATGACGCCTTGCCACATGATGCCTTGCCACATGGCGCCTTGCCACATAACGCCTTGCCTCATGACGACGAGCCACATGACGCCTTGCCACATAACGCCTTGCCACATGACGCCTTGCCACATAACGCCTTGCCACATGACGCCTTGCCACATGATGCCTTGCCACATGGCGCCTTGCCACATAACGCCTTGCCTCATGACGACGAGCCACATGACGCCTTGCCACATAACGCCTTGCCACATGACGCCTTGCCACATGATGCCTTGCCACATGGCGCCTTGCAACATAACGCCGAGCCACATAACGCCTTGCCACATGACGCCTTGCCACATGATGCCTTGCTACATGACGCCTTGCCACATGACGCCTTGCCACATAACGGCGAGCCACATAACGCCTTGCCACATGACGCCTTGCCACATGACGCCGAGCCACATGACGCCTTGCCACATAACGCCTTGCCACATGGCGCCTTGCCACATAACGCCGAGCCACATAACGCCTTGCCACATGACGCCTTGCCACATGACGCCGAGCCACATGACGCCTTGCCACATGGCGCCTTGCCACATGGCGCCTTGCCACATGACGCCTTGCCACATGGCGCCTTGCCACATTACGCCTTGCCACATAACGCCTTGCCACATGACGCCTTGCCACATGATGCCTTGCCACATGACGCCTTGCCACATGACGCCTTGCCACATAACGGCGAGCCACATAACGCCTTGCCACATGACGCCTTGCCACATGACGCCGAGCCACATGACGCCTTGCCACATGATGCCTTGCCACATGGCGCCTTGCCACATAACGCCGAGCCACATGACGCCTTGCCACATAACGCCGAGCCACATGATGCCTTGCCACATGATGCCTTGCCACATGATGCCTTGCCACATGATGCCTTGCCACATGGCGCCTTGCCACATAACGCCGAGCCACATGACGCCTTGCCACATGATGCCTTGCCACATGATGCCTTGCCACATGGCGCCTTGCCACATAACGCCTTGCCACATAACGCCGAGCCACATAACGCCGAGCCACATGACGCCTTGCCACATAACGCCTTGACACATGACGCCTTGCCACATGATGCCTAGCCACATGGCGCCTTGCCACATTACGCCTTGCCACATGACGCCGAGCCACATGACGCCTTGCCACATAACGCCTTGACACATGACGCCTTGCCACATGATGCCTTGCCACATGGCGCCTTGCCACATTACGCCTTGCCACATAACGCCTTGACACATGACGCCTTGCCACATGACGCCTTGCCACATGACGCCTTGCCACATGGCGCCTTGCCACATAACGCCTTGCCTCATGACGCCGAGCCACATGACGCCTTGCCACATAACGCCTTGACACATGACGCCTTGCCACATGATGCCTTGCCACATGGCGCCTTGCCACATTACGCCTTGCCACATGACGACGAGCCACATGACGCCTTGCCACATAACGCCTTGCCACATAACGCCTTGCCACATGACGCCTTGCCACATGATGCCTTGCCACATGGCGCCTTGCCACATAACGCCTTGCCTCATGACGACGAGCCACATGACGCCTTGCCACATAACGCCTTGCCACATGACGCCTTGCCACATAACGCCTTGCCACATGACGCCTTGCCACATGATGCCTTGCCACATGGCGCCTTGCCACATAACGCCTTGCCTCATGACGACGAGCCACATGACGCCTTGCCACATAACGCCTTGCCACATGACGCCTTGCCACATGATGCCTTGCCACATGGCGCCTTGCAACATAACGCCGAGCCACATAACGCCTTGCCACATGACGCCTTGCCACATGATGCCTTGCTACATGACGCCTTGCCACATGACGCCTTGCCACATAACGGCGAGCCACATAACGCCTTGCCACATGACGCCTTGCCACATGACGCCGAGCCACATGACGCCTTGCCACATAACGCCTTGCCACATGGCGCCTTGCCACATAACGCCTTGCCACATAACGCCTTGCCACATGACGCCTTGCCACATGACGCCTTGCCACATGACGCCTTGCCACATGGCGCCTTGCCACATGGCGCCTTGCCACATAACGCCTTGCCACATGGCGCCTTGCCACATTACGCCTTGCCACATTACGCCTTGCCACATGGCGCCTTGCCACATGGCGCCTTGCCACATGGCGCCTTGCCACATGACGCCGAGCCACATGACGCCTTGCCACATGGCGCCTTGCCACATGATGCCTTGCCACATGGCGCCTTGCCACATAACGCCGAGCCACATGACGCCTTGCCACATAACGCCGAGCCAGATGATGCCTTGCCACATGATGCCTTGCCACATGGCGCATTGCCACATAACGCCGAGCCACATGACGCCTTGCCACATGATGCCTTGCCACATGATGCCTTGCCACATGGCGCCTTGCCACATAACGCCTTGCCACATAACGCCGAGCCACATAACGCCGAGCCACATGACGCCTTGCCACATAACGCCGAGCCAAATGACGCCTTGCCACATAACCCCTTGCCACATAACGCCTTGCCTCATGACGACGAGCCACATGACGCCTTGCCACATAACGCCTTGCCACATGACGCCTTGCCACATGACGCCTTGCCACATGACGCCTTGCCACATAACGCCTTGCCACATAACGACTTGCCACATAACGCCGAGCCACATAACGCCGAGCCACATGACGCCTTGCCACATAACCCCTTGCCACATAACGCCTTGCCACATAACGCCAAGCCACATGACGCCTTGCCACATAACGCCGAGGCACATAACGCCTTGCCTCATGACGACGAGCCACATGACGCCTTGCCACATAACGCCTTGCCACATGACGCCTTGCCACATAACGCCTTGCCACATAACGCCTTGCCACATGACGCCTTGCCACATGATGCCTTGCCACATGGCGCCTTGCCACATGGTGCCTTGCCACATAACGCCTTGCCACCTAACGCCGAGCCACATGACGCCTTGCCACATAACGCCGAGCCACATAACGCCTTGCCACATAACGCCTTGCCACATAACGCCGAGCCACATGACGCCTTGCCACATAACGCCGAGCCACATAACGCCTTGCCTCATGACGACGAGCCACATGACGCCTTGCCACATAACGCCTTGCCACATGACGCCTTGCCACATGACGCCTTGCCACATAACGCCGAGCCACATAACGCCGAGCCACATAACGCCGAGACACATAACGCCTTGCCACATAACGCCGAGCCACATTACGCCTTGCCACATAACGCCTTGCCACATAACGCCGAGCCACATTACGCCTTGCCACATGACGCCTTGACACATGACGCCTTGCCACATGACGACGAGCCACATGACGCCTTGCCACATAACGCCTTGCCACATGACGCCTTGCCACATGATGCCTTGCCACATGGCGCCTTGCCACATAACGCCTTGCCTCATGACGACGAGCCACATAACGCCTTGCCACATGACGCCTTGCCACATAACGCCTTGCCACATGACGCCTTGCCACATGATGCCTTGCCACATGGCGCCTTGCCACATAACGCCTTGCCTCATGACGACGAGCCACATGACGCCTTGCCACATAACGCCTTGCCACATGACGCCTTGCCACATGATGCCTTGCCACATAACGCCTTGCCACATGACGCCTTGCCACATGATGCCTTGCCACATGGCGCCTTGCCACATAACGCCTTGCCTCATGACGACGAGCCACATGACGCCTTGCCACATAACGCCTTGCCACATAACGCCTTGCCACATGGCGCCTTGCCACATAACGCCGAGCCACATAACACCTTGCCACATAACGCCTTGCCACATGGCGCCTTGCCACATAACGCCTTGCCACATAACGCCTTGCCACATGGCGCCTTGCCACATGGCGCCTTGCCACATGGCGCCTTGCCACATGACGCCGAGCCACATGACGCCTTGCCACATGGCGCCTTGCCACATGATGCCTTGCCACATGATGCCTTGCCACATGGCGCCTTGCCACATAACGCCGAGCCACATGACGCCGAGCCACATGATGCCTTGCCACATTACGCCTTGCCACATGACGGCGAGCCACATGACGCCTTGCTACATAACGCCTTGCCACATAACGCCTTGCCACATGACGCCTTGCCACATGGCGCCTTGCCACATAACGCCGAGCCAGATGATGCCTTGCCACATGATGCCTTGCCACATGGCGCCTTGCCACATAACGCCGAGCCACATGACGCCTTGCCACATGATGCCTTGCCACATGATGCCTTGCCACATGGCGCCTTGCCACATAACGCCTTGCCACATAACGCCGAGCCACATAACGCCGAGCCACATGACGCCTTGCCACATAACGCCGAGCCACATGACGCCTTGCCACATAACCCCTTGCCACATAACGCCTTGCCTCATGACGACGAGCCACATGACGCCTTGCCACATGATGCCTTGCCACATGGCGCCTTGCCACATTACGCCTTGCCACATGACGACGAGCCACATGACGCCTTGCCACATAACGCCTTGCCACATGACGCCTTGCCACATGATGCCTTGCCACATGGCACCTTGCCACATAACGCCTTGCCTCATGACGACGAGCCACATAACGCCTTGCCACATGACGCCTTGCCACATGATGCCTTGCCACATGGCGTCTTGCCACATAACGCCGAGCCACATGACGCCTTGCCACATAACCCCTTGCCACATAACGCCTTGCCACATAACGCCGAGCCACATGACGCCTTGCCACATAACGCCGAGCCACATAACGCCTTGCCTCATGACGACGAGCCACATGACGCCTTGCCACATAACGCCTTGCCACATGACGCCTTGCCACATGACGCCTTGCCACATAACGCCTTGCCACATAACGCCTTGCCACATGACGCCTTGCCACATGATGCCTTGCCACATGGCGCCTTGCCACATGGTGCCTTGCCACATAACGCCTTGCCACATAACGCCGAGCCACATGACGCCTTGCCACATAACCCCTTGCCACATAACGACTTGCCACATAACGCCGAGCCACATGACGCCTTGCCACATAACGCCGAGCCACATAACGCCTTGCCTCATGACGACGAGCCACATGACGCCTTGCCACATAACGCCTTGCCACATGACGCCTTGCCACATAACGCCTTGCCACATAACGCTGAGCCACATAACGCTGAGCCACATAACGCCTTGCCATATAACGCCGAGCCACATTACGCCTTGCCACATAACGCCTTGACACATGACGCCTTGCCACATGACGCCGAGCCACATGACGCCTTGCCACATAACGCCTTGACACATGACGCCTTGCCACATGATGCCTTGCCACATTGCGCCTTGCCACATAACGCCGAGCCACATTACGCCTTGCCACATGACGCCGAGCCACATGACGCCTTGCCACATAACGCCTTGACACATGACGTCTTGCCACATGATGCCTTGCCACATGGCGCCTTGCCACATTACGCCTTGCCACATGACGCCGAGACACATGACGCCTTGCCACATAACGCCTTGACACATGACGCCTTGCCACATGATGCCTTGCCACATGGCGCCTTGCCACATTACGCCTTGCCACATGACGACGAGCCACATGACGCCTTGCCACATAACGCCTTGACACATGACGCCTTGCCACATGATGCCTTGCCACATGGCGCCTTGCCACATTACGCCTTGCCACATGACGACGAGCCACATGACGCCTTGCCACATAACGCCTTGCCACATGACGCCTTGCCACATGATGCCTTGCCACATGGCGCCTTGCCACATAACGCCTTGCCTCATGACGACGAGCCACATGACGCCTTGCCACATAACGCCTTGCCACATGACGCCTTGCCACATGATGCCTTGCCACATGGCGCCTTGCCACATAACGCCTTGCCTCATGATGACGAGCCACATGACGCCTTGCCACATAACGCCTTGCCACATGACGCCTTGCCACATGATGCCTTGCCACATAACGCCTTGCCACATGACGCCTTGCCACATGATGCCTTGCCACATGGCGCCTTGCCACATAACGCCTTGCCTCATGACGACGAGCCACATGACGCCTTGCCACATAACGCCTTGCCACATGACGGCTTGCCACATGATGCCTTGCCACATGGCGCCTTGCCACATAACGCCGAGCCACATAACGCCTTGCCACATGACGCCTTGCCACATGATGCCTTGCCACATGATAACGCCTTGCCACATGACGCCTTGCCACATGATGTCTTGCCACATGACGCCTTGCCACATAACGCCGAGCCACATAACGCCGAGCCACATGATGCCTTGCCACATGACGCCTTGCCACATAACGCCTTGCCACATAACGCCTTGCCACATGATGCCTTGCCACATAATGCCGAGCCACATGACGCCTTGCCACATAACGCCGAACCACATAACGCCTTGCCACATGATGCCTTGCCACATGACGCCTTGCCACATGACGCCTTGCCACATGACGCCTTGCCACATAACGCCGAGCCACATGACGGCGAGCCCCGTTGGAAGCAAACGTGGAACCCGCCCCGACTGTGTGTCCATTCAATATAATGAAGGGGCTGCGTATTTGTGCTTGACTGAGTCGTTACCTTTTTAAAGACAACTGGCAGTCCCTGAGCGTAGGGGGATTGGTCGTAGTTGAGCCTGGTTTTGTGTGGAGTCTGTTTTGGGGTTTCTTTTGAATCTGGCAGCAGTTCACCTCAATGTTAAATATGTCGCACTACACCTCCGTGTACGAGCTGAAGGAGTCCAGTCAGAGGACTCTGGTGTTCAGTGGGCGATGACGTCGCAACGACGAGGTTTACTTGTTGACCTTATTCTTTGCCTGAACTTCTTTCTTCATTGTGTCATTTTTTCTGATCTAACTTCCGTTTTAAAGCGAAAGTGCGATGTCTTTGCTTAGCGTCGCCATGGGTTCATCTTCCATTACTAAGCTGTCACTAAGTTTTAACACTTTAACACAGAAAGTAACCACCTTAAGTGTGATTGGTTCATCCATATGACGCCCGTTTGGAAATTTCCCCCCGACGTCTCTGGAGCTGTGAGGAGCTGCGAGGATGAATAACAAAAAGTTATTCATTGGAATGATCTTTGTTATTGACTACATAACTCGCTCGCTCGCTCGCTCTCGGCCTCTGGCCCATCACTTCCTCTCCCTTCCTTGACAGATTTTAATATTTGCATAATGTCTGCAAAGGAAGTTGTCTCTTCCTGTTTTGTGTATGTGTGAGCAATTCCAGCTAAACGTAACACACATCCCATTACTAATTGTTTCCTCTCCAATTTCCTTGAATGACTTGCTGTCGTGGTGGATAACGCAGCGTCACATGAATGTTCAGTCAATCAAGATGAAAAACAATTAACAAAAGAATCTATTTCAGAAATATGATACAAACAATACTAATGTAATAGCAATAATAACAATATGGTAATAATAACAAGAAATGATAACTCATTATAACTCATTATGACAGTAATGGTTGGCTAATTGGTCACAAACTGGTTACTAATTGTTGTAGAGTTTTAAGCACTTGTCATTCTGCTGGTAATCGCGGTCACTGTAGTCACAGGACAAGTTTAGTTTTCAGCACCACGATGATACTAGGTGTGGCTGTTCGAACATTTACAGAAGGTGTTTTTAGCCACATTAGACTCCTTCCAAAATAATAAATCCATCTGTGCTTACTTTCTGGGGCCGGCCCGCAAACTCCTCCGTGACGTGTGAGTTGCAGACACCACCCACTACTCCGTGCTCCTTCTGAAACATGGAAGTGGACAGTCTGCACATCTTCCTTCTGAAATGTAGTGAGATGAGTTTTGCTCATAGGCACTTTTCCCAGCAGCCATTTTTGACACGTCAAAGCAGGGTATGAATTATGGGCCCATTCTATTGAGCCAGCTTCTGTAATACCAGGGCTCTGGTTCATGTTATTAATTACACCTGTGTTTACCCTGAGATATCAAAATGGTTGCTGCTTATCACAACAGAACATTCTCCTCATCATGATGATTTGTGGCTGTGTAGGTTTTGAAATGAATTACATCTGAAAGTGACACTGAAGTTTATTTTCTCCCATAAACTCAACATGCCACTAAATCGGACTCTTAATGGTTTGGCGAACTGCTAATGGACATACCATGAAGTGTGTTTTACGATGCCTACAGGGCATTGGTGTCTAGACCAGGGGGTGGGGGGTTAACTAATTGTGTGTCGTACACTGAACCTGATGCAGACGCACCTGATGGAGAGCTGCATTCTACTGAGTGCACTTTTCTAGTCTCCCACAATGCAATGCACAAAAGAAATGGAAGAGGTGCTGGTGAAACAAACATGTGTATGTCTTTATGACGTGCAATAGGCAGCAGATTCCCACAGTTACAGTTGGATTGGAATCCGACGTCACACATAATGTTTCCTGTTGGTATGAAATGGTACGGTATGCTGATATTTTATATTCTAACTACTAAAACTAAAGTACAACACTTAAGTGTATTAAGATTAATATGTAGAGTGTACTGTGTGAAATGTGCATTAATTTGGGAGTCTTCATTCAACCTTTCTTTCTTTTCTTTTTTTTGCCTTTGCCGACGCCAACGTTTGTTGGTCACACCCATGTTTAATTTCCCAGAGCAGCTCTATTATCTGATCACGTAAGGCACAGGGTGTTGTCAGGACATGTGGCTCCGACCTTTGCTCTGCCTATTATTAGCTGCTCTTAATTTGAAAGAAAGAAGTGGAAAGTATTTTTGGATGGAAATGCTCAGGGCAGCAGCTTTCATTGAGGACACTGAGGTGGTCTCCGTATTGTTTCTGAGGAGGTTAGCAACTAGATGTCACTGTTATCTGACTTTTTACCAATGTGTTTTTAGATAAGAACCTTGGAGATGCAACGGCATGATTTAATCCTGTTGAAAGCACTGTGTAATTATGTTTTCCAACTATCTGGTTTAATGCCGTATGGATAACCATTACAGTCTTGACATCGTTCAGCTCTTCTATATCAAATACAAAAAGTTCAAATCATTTTGAACTTTTCTCGACCTCTTTAAAAGCTGATGTATCAGCACGAATGATCCTTCACACCTCAAAACAACATCTTAAAAGTTATTTTAACGCATGCTCCTTTATTGACTAAAAGCCTCCCGATGTAATCACGAAGTGTGCATGTGAAGTTGTTGCGGCTGAAGAACAATGGACCTAGCTCAAGTAAAAGCCCTTCCAATTCTGAGATTTAGCCAGTGGGCACTAACACATTGTATGCACTTGCTGGCTCATACACGTGCAAACACACACACACGCACACACACACACACACACACACACACACGCACACACACAGGAGAATGAACCAACCAGAGTATGGGAGTGAGGTTTTCTGACTTGAATCCAAAACTTCAGTGCCTCATTTTTGTATGAATTACCTGCAGAAAACATGACATAGAGTACATGTATGTAATTGTGGCAGCGGGGTGTGGCTAGGCTCAGCTGCAGAGGGGGTGGAGGGGGGGGGGGTTCAGGGAACAGTGTCATGATGTGTAAATGAGCCTCACCTGGGATCAATTATGTTCTGTGTTCCATATAAGAACAGGAGTAGCTGGAGAGGAGGGAGAGCGGGTAGCGGAGGCCCGGATCGGTCGCTACCAGAAGAGTGACAAATAAATAAAAACGGTTACTGCCCTCACAATTGTGTGTGTGTGTTGCCTCTTTGGTGCCTGCCCGAGACTCGAACCTGTTACAGTAATCTTGATGAAAGTCATTCCTCATCATGCGGGTATGCAGTAAAAATAATATGACTTCATGAGCTCATCCACAGCGTCAAACGGACGTAGCAAAAAGAAGGACTTGCTGTAATTAAAGTGGATGGACATATGAGAATGTCCCAGTAACTTCGGATAATCTCACTGTACAGTGTCCTTGGGATAGAAAACTGTACCAGGTATGTGTTATTCTTGTCAGTCAGGTACTTACCTGGGCAGGTCCAAATTGGATGTTTTGGTTATGATCATTGTCATGGAAAGATTAAAGATAGGAAACATAGCCTGTTGTACATGTTTGACAGTTTCCCGGCTCTAAGAAAAAAGGTCTGGTAAACGAGTGAAAAAAAAAATTGCTTTAAACTCGCACACTCTCCCAGCTGGCCATCAGGGGGCGACTCCTCCGGTTGCAAAAAGACTCAGATCGTATAGAAGTCTATGAGAAAATGTCTCTACTTCTCTTGATGTATTCCCTCAGTAAACATTGTAAACATGAGTTTATGGTCTCAATCTCTAGTTTTAAGTCTTCTTCAATACAGCACGATGTCCATTTAGTAAATGATGGTCCATTTAGTAAATACTAGCCTCCCACTCATGAGGGCCTCCTGTACAGTGACTTCAATGTAAATTCCTATTTCTTGTTCCTGACTACAGGTTCACAGTGTATTGTGGAGTCAGGCACATCCAGTTCCCCCTGAGTCATTTTTGAAACGTTACGTCGACCCTCCCTGACCCGACCAGCCGAGCCTCCATCGCGCTCCCATCCTGCTCTGCGAGACGTCACCGGCTCTCACGCTCCGCTTCTCATGCAGACGGAGCCGGCTAAGCCTAAGCGGATGCCTGCGTACACTTGAAAAGGCTTACACCTACACTAATATAGAAGCCAACCATGAAATAACAGCTGTCACATCACCGCTGCCTTGTTGCAACAGCCAGCTACGCAGCGGCACCCAAGCTCTGCCTCGCTTCACTGCACAGAGAGCATGGAGGACACTGTGCGTGTGTGCGTGCATGTGTGTGTGTGCGTGTAGAGAGATGTGTGTAGGGATGTGTATGTGTGTGTGTGTGTGTGTGTGTGTGTGCGTGTGTGTAGAGATGTGTGTAGGGATGTGTGTGTGTGTGTGTGTGTGCGTGCATGTGTGTGCGTGTAGGGAGATGCGTGTAGGGATGTGGGTGTGCGTGTGCGTGTGTGTGTGGGGGGGGGAATGTGTGTAGGGATGTGTGTTTGTGGGTGTGCGTGTGTGTGTGTGCGCATGTGTGCGTGCGTTTGTGTGTGTGTGTAGGGAGATGTGTGTGTGTGTGTGTGTGTGTGTGCATACGTGTGTGTAGGGAGATGTGTGTAGGGATGTGAGTGTGTGTGTGCGTGTGTGTGCATGTGTAGGGAGATGTGTGTGTAAGTGTGTGTGTGTGTGTGTGTGTGTGTGTGTGTGTGCGTGCGTGCGTGTGTGTGCATACGTGTGTGTAGGGAGATGTGTGTAGGAATGTGTGTGTGTGTGTGTGTGTGTGTGTGTGTGTGTGTGTGTGTGCATGTGTCTGTGTGTGTGTGTGTTTAAGCGTGCGTGTAGGGAGATGTGTGTAGGGATGTGTGTGTGTGTGTGTGTGTGTGTAGGGATGTGTGTGTGTGTGTGTGTGTGTAGGGATGTGTGTCACAGAAAACAGAAAACGAACAAATGGAACATTGCACTGAGCATCTGCGGCATCGAAAAGTATTCAGGGAAACTTTCACATGTATCAAAAAGTCTAAAATAGAACATGAATAATTTCAAAAAAAGAATAATGACGGAATAATGCAACATGGATCTAATGGAGTGCACTGCATTGCGTTCTCAAATCAGCTCCCTGTACACTATGGCCCCGTACCAAAGACACAACTGTGAATTTGGGTTGAGGTGTCCTGAAAGATTTCAATGGACACCTGCCAGCTGATCAGTCAACGAGCATTGTTTGAGGGTGCAGAATAAAACGTCATGAACGGCGTTGCACATGCGAGTGAACACGTGGCGTCCCAGCATGAAAAAACAGCTGAGTTGGGTGTTTCGTGGGGCCATTTACGTGTAAAAAACGAGTACTCAATGGATCCTTACCTGGAAAATGGAGATAGTGTCGCCATGGTTACCTGCATTCCACGTAAACTCAGCTTTGAAATTCCCTGGAACATCATTTCCCCTATCAACTATTCAGAAGCGCGTATTATCTGCAGCGATGAGTGAGGACTGTTCCTCAAAGTTAAGCCACGACACACTAATTGTCTAACGCTCACTCACGCGGAACAGTTATGCAGTTATAGGCGAGAGCTTCACCCAGGGCCTTAAACACACACACGCACACACACACACACACACACACACACACACACACACTCAAAATTAAAACCAATGAGTACTTTTACCATAATTTGCTGAATATGTACCCTTTCTACACGTAATATTTGCACTGTGGTATTGCTATTTCTGCTGAAAGTTAATATGAGGAACTTTTGAAAGGGTCTCAAATTAATACTGATGCCTCTATAAATAAGAATAGTAATCGGTGCCACCGATTGAACATTTTGATGAAATCATGCAGGTCCACCAGAAACTCCTTCAGCTCCGACTCCAGGGGGGCCGCCAGGGGGGAGCCAACACAGACACCATGCACGCTGCTAGAGGGCCCAGGCCGCTTTGCAGGGCGCGCTTGAGGCAAGGGAACCAAGGGAGAACCAAAACCAGGACTGCAGGACCCTGTTGCAGTAAAATGAGAGCTTTTCTAAAAGCACTCTGGTGCTTGGAAACACGACCACTTTCTTCCACAGGGACCGCCAAAATCAACGCAAAATGAAAAGCTCCTTAGATTGAAGTAAAAAACGTGAACATGTTTTCCATCACTAACAAGTGGATTGCTCAATGCGCCATTTGGGTCAGAGTGCCATACTTGTCATACTGCACATTTAGACTGTATTAAACACACAGTACAGCTTACAGTCTCATTGATAGCAGGCCAGTGCGGTTAAAGATTTGATTACAGTTGCTTGAAAAGTTTCAAATTGTAGTCCTCAAGAGGTGGCGGGTGAATAAGTACTCAAGTACTGAGCTAAAGTACAATTTTGAGGTACTTACTTTGGCTACTGCACTTTCCATATTCTGCTACACTTCTACACCACTATAATAAAAATACTTTTCAGCCCACTACATTTATTTAATAACTTCAGTCCCTAGTTACTTTGCAGATTAAGATTATTAATATACAATCAACTAATAAACGATGGTGATGTAGGCACATTCACAAGCTACTGGGCAAACACATATAGGCTAATTCAAATTTAGTCCACCTTTACCAGCTGCAACATTAAAGTGATGTATGTATCCGTTATATCACAGTAATAGGCCTATACATATTTCTGCAAAATGTTGCATGTCACTTTCACTGTTGCTGCTTTAAGTAGCGACAAGCAACACGTTGAATGCTGCAGCAGAGACGGTTACACTCACACTGTGGAATGGTTACGTTTCAGATCGGAGCAGCCTCCTCCCTCCACCGCCGACTGTCTCCCAACCAAAAAGGAAACTTGCACCACGCGCAGGCACACACGCACACGCGCACACACACACACACACACACACACACACACACACACACGGGGTGGACCACCACGCCCCGGGTACCGCCCCGCCTCGCGGGCCCGACCCCATGGAGAACAGACAGCCAGACCGGATCATGTGACGGCGATAGTTACTAAACGACAAAAACCAGAGACACACACACGCAGAGAGACACACCGCGCGCGAGAGAGAGAGAGAGAGAGAGAGAGAGAGAGAGAGAGAGAGAGAGAGAGAGAGAGAGAGAGAGACACAGACAGGGAGTTTCGTAACTACGGGAAGTTTTGTGGAGCGATCGATCAAGTGGACTCTTCTTGTTTTGCTCCTCTGAGTCTGATGTCAGTGACACCGCGCAGCGCCGATCTTCGCTTGCGTCACTTTTTCACCGGAGTTGCCTTTTTTGTGAGTTTCTCTCACCGAGACGTCCGTCACGCGAGCCCGTAGAGGAACTATCGTCTCTCCTGGAAATAGACGCACCGTCCGAGCTGTAAGTTTGACACTTTGCGGTGACCCCGGTGACCTGCTCTTATTCCCCGTCGGACGTGTAGTGACTTTAGTGTGCGTGTGTGTGTGTGTGTGTGTGTGTTGTTGTTGTTTTAATGCAGATGTGTATTATGTCAAAAAGCCCATCAAGTCCAGAGTCTGTAAACGGGAGACAACCGTGTGTGGTTGATCAGCCTCATTAGTTAGTTACTCAAATTAGTTGTTTTTTCATATTTCACATTTCAAAATGACATAAAAATAAAATAAATAACGCGTTGACCTGGCGGCGAAATGATGGTTAACAGTGGCAGCAGGGAGACTCTGCTATTTATAGCCACCAGAGCCTTTTATAGAACCCGGTCCGGTTTAATTAATGAACATGAACTCGTGGTCGGACTCCGGCTCGTGAGGGAGAAGCTCCTCTCTCTCTCTCTCTCTCTCTCAGTGAGTGTGTGTGGTGGTTTGAAATGCTTTAGAGATTTACTACAAACAGAGCGATCAGCTGATCTGTTTGAGAGATTGACTTTTTTAGTTTCAGAAATGTCAAATGGTCTCTGAGAAACCAAGGTGGCACGTGCGTGTGTCCTTCAACATCTAACGATGTTCAATTAGAATAATGCAGCTGGGGACATGTTGCCCAGATTGTTTCTTCTAGAGAGCTGAAAGGATTCATCCATCCTCCAAACTGTGGCTGCTTGTTTCACCGGACGAATACATTCGATTTATTGTTTTATTGAATTATTGATTGCTTCACCTGGATCATTTCGACAAGCCGTCAGTTTTAAGGCTGGATGTGATGCTCCGAGCAGTGGTGTGTGTGTGTTAGTGTGAGAATGAGAGATGACCGTCAGTGTCACACACACACACACACACACACACACACACACACACGGACAAACACACACGCAGTGACAGGTGTGTGTGTTCAAACAGTCAGTCGTACCTGAGCTCCTTTGTCTTACCTCTGTTTTCACTGCATCTTTTATAATACACATCTGTGTGTGTGTGTGTGTGTGTGTGTTTCTCCGTCTCTGTCTCTCCCTGTTTCCTGTGCTTTGTTTCAAGGCTGAGGCTTGCGTCACACATTCCACTTGGCATATGAAGGCCTTATCCTGTTTAGAGCAGAGAGAGAGAGAGAGAGAGAGAGAGAAAGAGAGAGAGAGAGATGTGGGGGGTGGAATGAGGGCGACCTCTCTCTCTCTCTCTTTCTCTCACTCTCTCTTTGTCTTACTTTACACTCTTCAACCTCTATGGAAAAGTTGAAAAAAAGAGGATGACCTTACTTTTTATTTATTTGCTTCCTCATTATAACCCCACCCACCCCTACGCCTTTTTTCTTAGCCCCCCCCCCCCCCCCCCTGAATCAACACGCTGATGTTATCTGGTGGAACAAAATGCACACACGCACACAAACGTACACGCGCACGCGCCGCTCAAAGGGCATGTCCGAGGGAACATTAGGCTTAAACATTAAACTCCTGGATGCCGAGGAGTCGGTGGTTACTCCGTTGGAAGTTAGTGGAGTGAGCGCACCGCGGTCAACAGACAGCCACAAACGTAAAAAAGCTGTAGCTCGTTACACAACCACACGCGCGCGCGCGTGAGTGTGTGTGTGTGCGCGCGCGCTTTGGAACCATTGGATTGAGCCACTGTCGCTGTGTAACTCTGCCTTACACCCCCCCCTCCATGTTTGAGGTTCATTGAAGTTTTGTCATATTTTGGTCGAAACCCACTTGGTTTTCTTCCCCGTCCCGTCTCTGTTCTTTCCACTTCCATTTTGACATAGTTCGGTCAGAGCGGCTGTTTTCTTTGCTCTTTCCCTCCTTCCATACCCCCCCCCCTTTTCTTTCCCTTCATTCTTCGGGTAGGGAGGTGCAAAGTGTGTGTGTGTGTGTGTGTGTGTGTGTGTGTCAAGACAGGAAACCGCAGGCCCCCTGCAGCAGCAGCCCCCTCCCCTCTATGGCCCTCTTGGCTTCATTCTCCTCCTTGGCTTCTTTACACCCCCGACCCATCACGCAGTGTGGAAATAATAACAGTCAGACTAAACTCTGAGGGCTTCCGCTCCCCCCCCCCCTCGTCCTCTCTATGTCCTCAGTTGTCTGGAGAGCCTCAAAAACGTTGCTCTCTTTGACAGGCATGGTTCGAGGTGTCAGTGTCAACTCCGGTGTGTCTTTTTGTGTGTGTGTGTGTGTGTGGTTTCCTTCGAGCGATGATGGATCCTGTCTCCCCCCCCCCCCCCCCCCTCCCCTCGAGGCCTGCAGCCCCGCAGTCTAGAGAGGAGCTGAGAGGGGCTTGGGTATGTGTGAGGGGGGGGGGGGGGGCTGGCGGCTCAGATGAGGGAATAGGAAGCCAGAATCAGAGGATAGGGGGCTTCAGTGGGGGCCCTTAAAGTGAGAGCAGTCGGAGCATGAGGCGTTATCAGGGGAGTCAGGAGGAGGAAGTGAGGTAAGGGGGTTGAAATAGGGTACATGGGGGGGGGGGGGGGGGGGGGTCTAGGGGGGGGGGGGGGGGGGTCTAGGGCAATAGAAGGAGCAACTACATCGGAGGTGAGCTCAGAAAAGGAAAAGTTAAATGCGGGGAGAATAAGCTCATCACCTCTGATGACTCATGGCTATAATCGGGACGCTCGGTTACAAGACCAGCCGACCGCGTTGCCCCGCGAGCCGAGCGCGTGAGAGCGGCCAACGCTCGACTGCTGTGAGTCGGGCGGTGTGTGATCCGATTGACAGTCGTAGTGCAGCACAGCACGGGGCCAACGTGAGGTGAAACTGACGTGGGTAGAGGAGCTGGTTTGAAAGAAACAGAGACAGGAGCAGGGAACCGAAGGCTGCGCGCACGCGCGCGCGCGTGTGTGTCTAGTGCGGCGTGTTTTTGGACAAAGACGTTGTCTGGAGGTTTCTGGTCTCTCTGGTGATCTCATCATCTTCCAGCCTGTTGCCATTAGATGGTGTGTGTGTGGTGTGTGTGTGCCACAGCGATGTGTGTGTGTGTGTGTGTGTGTGCGTGTCTGCAATAATTTAGTCCTTTAGTGATTTAGTGTGTGTATTCTGTCGAGCTTGCAGAAACTTGGTGTGGGGCTGCTGCGAGTGTGTTTTAAGTGTGTGTGTGTGTGTGTGTGTGGTTGAGTCAGTAGCCAGGGTCTCCAAGCCACAATATTTTCCCCCCTCAGTCGTGTTGTTTTATATCATTCATAGAGAGAGAGAAGGGAGTGCGGGGTTTGGTGTGCGGTTCAGATGAATACATTAGTGAAGAAGAAGAAGAAGAAGAAGAAGAAGAAGAAGAAGAAGAAGAAGAAGAAGAAGAAGAAGAAGAAGAAGAAGTGTGCAGGAAGATCTGGAGGGCCGGCCCAAGTGTGGAGAAAGAGAGAGGGGTGTAGGATGTGTTTGCAGAGTGGGTTGTGGTTGAGGACACAGTAGCTCCACTGACCTGAGAAGGACAATATTTGCAGACCACACTTGACATGCACAAACACACACACACACACACACAAAGGGATAAAATAGTCCCTGACAACACTAGGTGTAGGGCTACTTATTTACCAAAGAAAGGTGCACACAGGGCGTGTCCTGTGTTTCCACATCCGACAGAAGCTGTCTGGTTTCCATCTCGCAGATAGGGGGTCGTTGTCCTTCCGTCAGATCTCTTTGACCCGCTACAAAACTCAGTCCGTTCGAGGGTCAACGCAACCACGGCTGCAAGTGCAGATTACACTCATTTCCAACATCAAGCGTGCCGTCACTCGGTCGATGAAATGTCCAAAATAAATTGTGAAAAATGGCCGTTTTCCAATTTCCCGTCACGTCTTCAAACGGTCTTGTTTTGTCCGACCGGCATTGCGAAACCCAAAGACATCCAGTTTAGGCGAAGGAGAAGAAAAGCAGGGAATCCTCACGACTTAGAAACCGCAACGAGGGAACGTTTGGTGTGTTCGCATGGAAAGTGACGTCAGCTATCTGTCCAACTAGTTGTCGCCGATTTAACTAATCTGTGAATTTGTGGCGGCTGTACACTCAACACTGATTTTAACAGCTGCAGACTTGTATCCCCCCCACCCGTCGGCCTCGTGGTTCTGTGCGATGCTAAACTACAGTTCTTTTCCTGCGATTGTCCGAACTCTCTCTGTCTCATTGTATTTGTTCTGTTGCGGTGCACCCCGAGGGAAAGTTCTTTGTGCTTTTACACAAGAACGGTTTCCGCTTCTCACCATCCTGCTGTCACATGTTGCCTCCTCAACCCCCCCCCGGTTAATTTCCCTGTGTGGCACACCCTCACCACCTGGCATACACCTCCAAAACAACAGCAATTACAACGCCGCTCCTCCACAAGTCACTGGTTGCTAAAATCCAAGATGGCGACGGCCGACATGCCAAACTCAAGGCTTCAAAGCGGTATCTCAAACCAGCGGGTGACGCCACGACGACTCCGTCCATACAGTCCACTCGTGCTTGTTTCTGATCCAGAACACATGTTCACCCTCTGCCGCCACGGGCATTTATTATTATTATTTTGGTGCTTTCCTTGTCTCCTTGTTTGCAGATGTGCACAGTTGTGAGTCAGAGATCTTTGTGGTACTCTTTCAATACTACAGTACTTTCAATACTTACCGTTTCAGCAGCTGAGGGGAGACAGTTAGATGTGAACACAAGGAGAGCCCGAGGAGTGGGGACTTCCCCGATGGCCACCAAACACACGTAATGTGTCAGTCGGGACAATACCTGTACGCCGTGCTCCTGCAGCTTGACCTCTCGTTGAACTACAGCACAATACAAAACCCAGATTAAACACACACACACACACGCCCCACATGACTCTCTTTGTTTCTTCGGAGCCAGGCGGAGGGTAAAGCTTCAGTCGTCATGTTCACACCCTTCCTGACCCAGCCAGCGAACATCCTGCTCTCCTATTGGTCTGCTCCCCATCTGGACTGTGTGTGTGTGTGTGTCTGTGTTTGTGCATGTGAGTGTGTGTGTATGTGTGTGTGTGTGCGCAAGGGTCTGATGGCCTGTGTTCTTGCCCATTTGTTAATAATTAAAGGCCAACTTGTCTCCAGACTGTGGACTTTAATCAGGGCACACACACACACACACACATAAACACACACACACACACACAGCCTCGCTCATAAACACACTCGTCCGGGCACAAACACAGAGTCATGGCAGCTGCACCTGGCCGTCACAGGCCAAGGTAACCGAAACCACCTTTGAAACCACCTCACACGCTTTTGATCCAGACACTCAACAGACCTTAATGGGTGGCGTGTGTGTGTGTGTGTGTGTGTGTGTGGTACTCTCACTGTCGTCTTTTTGACACTGTGCAGCTTTTAGACACACCACACACACACTAGAGGAGTCTCGTAAAATGTCCCCGTCGTAAAGTTGTCTGTGCTGTCAGGCGGACGAGTGAGCAGGAAGAGCTTTCAGGTCTTGGATGCTGAAAGTGGAGGGGAGGAGGGGAGGAGGGGAGGAGGGGAGGAGAGAGAGAGAGAGAGAGAGAGAGATGTTTGGCTATTGTCTTACCTGATTTACTGCCAGTTCTCACTCACTCACGCAGAAACAACCATTTCAAACACCTATACTTAACTACTGACCCTCGTCTGGCGCTTCCCTCCAACTTTACTTGATTTACTTTTCATCCCTTCTCAAAGGCACTGCGTGTGTGTGTGTGTGTGTGTGTGTGCGTGTGTGTGTGTATGTATGAGAGAGTGTGGGTGACTGTATCCATTTCACTTTGTTTATTTCACTATCTTCCGCCTTTTGAAAAAAAGAGTGTGTTATGAGTTATTGACAGTACAGTAAAATATGAAAACCAGGACGGTGGTGGAAAGTAAGAAGTACATTTACTCATGTACTATACTTTTAAGGCCACTTTATACTTTTTTCAGAGGGATGCATATGTACTCTTTACTGCAGTACATTGATCTGACAGCTGGAGTTACTTTTCAAATGGATATTCCACAATTCAAAAATAAAAAAAGATAAGATTATACGACACATTAATACAGATGAAACCGGTGCTTCGTTTCAGATGTCCATGAGTTCCCTCTAAACGTCTCACATGGTTCCGTTCAGGCAAAACAACAGTGTTGAGGCCCAAAGAGGTTGAACATGGCCAACGAGTCAGAAAACAAAGGCAAAGGTCAGAGAGAAGCCTAAAGAAAATGAATCGCAGTCTATGAGGCACAAGCATGTTCTCTCTCTCACTCCTCTTGACCCCATTAATCATCTCACGACCCCTGACATTCATCTTGTGACCCTCCGGAGGGGCCCGACCCTGAGGTTGGGAATCATTCAACATTTAGACTGTCTGCTAGTACTTTTCTACTTGTGCTGAATATATTTGTTCTTTAAATAAATCTGATTACTTGCTGGTTCCGGGTCAGTACTGGTTTTCACACCGAACAGAAAAGTAAAGGACGTGACGAATGAGTGTGTTAATGCGTCGTTGTGTGTTCAATGTGTGCACTGATGGCTGCATGTGTGTGTGTGATTTGATCTTGTAGGAGCCTGGCCTGGGCAGCCATGCTGATGTATGACTACCCTCTGAAGACAGACATGGAGACGGTAAGGGCACGTACGTGTGTGTGTGTGTGTGTGTGTGTGTGTGTTCCCATTATGCCCAGACATGTTTTTTTTGATGCCGTACAGTAACTCTGACAGACACACACTCCTGCTGCGTGTCTAGACAGACTGGTTCCCACATTCCAGCTCTTCCTGGACAAACATGTTGCTGTGATGAACATTTGCATACAATGAGGACAAATACTTCCAGGCAGCAGGCTAATGAGCACACGCGCACGCACACACACACACACACACTGCACTCTGAGACATAACAGTTATCTGCAAACAGAGCTGGTTGTAGTTGTTTTTGCGGCAAAAACATGTTTCCCGTGTTCTTCAGCGCAGAACGGATATTTCAAACTGCTCTTTTGTCTCCTTCACCACTTCCTTCTTCTACATCCTCTCTCTCTCTCTCTCTCAGTCATTCTACTCTTCGTTAGTGAAAAACACGGAGCAGTACGGAGTGATCTTCTCCCACCCCGCCTACATCTACCATCCCGCGCACATGCCCGCCTTCGCCCAGCCCCACACGCCCAGCAACGCCACGCACACCCAGCTGGAGCCCGTGGACCTGTCTGTCAGCAAGCGCTCCTCCTCCTCCTCCTCCTCCCCACCCTGCTCCTCTGCCTCCTCCTCCCCGGCCTCCTCACGCAGCTCCCCACCCTCCCCCTACAGCGCGGCAAGCCGCGCCTCCCCCCGCTGCTCCACCCCGCACGCCCAGCTGCGCTCCTCGCCGCCCACGCCCTCACTCCCCTACCATAGTGCCATGGTGACCCCACTGCTCAGCTCGGGAAATGGGGTCATCCAGGGGTCGAGTGTCATGATGTCTCCGGTCTTGGCGCCCCTGTCTGTCCTATACCCCTCACCTCTCCACCTGCACCAGTCGATCATGGTGAGCCCACCAGTCGCCAGCGACGACGACCATCATCATCGGAGCAGGGAGCACAAGACAGGTGAAGCACCGTTTGTTGTTTCTATTGGTTTCAATGTTCATTCCGTTTTATTATATTTTGTTGTAATTAATTACAATAGGACATTAATTAACATGGCTGCACGGTGGTGTAGTGGCTAGCACTGTCGCCTCACAGCAAGAGGGCCGCGGGTTCAATTCCCGGTCGGAGCGGTCCTTCTGTGTGGAGTTTGCATGTTCTCCCCGTGGCAGCGTGGGTTCTCTCCGGGCTCTCTGGCTTCCTCCCACAGTCCAAAGACATGCTGCAGGTTAATTGATCTCTAAATTGCCCATAGGTGTGCATGTGAGAGTGAATGGTTGTATGTCCCTACATGTGCCCTCGATGGACCGGCGGCCTGTCCAGGGTGTCCCCTGCCTTCCCCCTATATCAGCTGGGTTAGGCTCCAGCGCCCCCGTGACCCTAATGAGGATAAGCGGTATTGAAAATGGATGGATGGATTAATTAACATTCCATAAAGTAAGTGTTTTTTCGAAAATGCCAAATGAAACAAACAACAGTTGTCAATAAAAGAGGCGCCGTGCGCCGTTTCCGGTGGTCAGATGGAGTTCACTGAGAGTCACATCTCTGGATCTCCTGTCTCATGAACACGCAACTGGTGTCTGCAACGTCCTCCCGTCGAGGCATCACAGCGACACAAAACCTGCTCTTGGCGTGGCAAAAAAAAAAAAAAGAACAACAAAGTGAAACATCCTGCCCTGTGACGTTGCAGAGTTCATCTTAATTTGATGTATGAAATACTAACCATTTGTATCCACCCAGGTCACTGCGGCGACTCCCACGACCGGCACAAGCCAATCAAGACGGAGCCCCGCTCTGACCTCGCTCACGACCTCCACGGCGGCCGCGAGATGAAATCGTCAGTCGTCAGGATCCAGCATGAGTACGGGTGAGTCGCGCTCGCCCACATGTCGAAAGCAGCAGCACCGCATGTTCCGCAAGTTTCGCCGTCTGCTGCGGCGCTTCCCCCTTTTAACCTTTACATGGAAGTGGTGTTCTGAGGCTTCGGCCCTATATCTATATGTTCCTGTTGCGAGCATTTAAAAAAATTCAGGTGCTAGGTTTCGTTTGAGATCCCCAAAAAGTGTGATTCACTCCAGGGAGTATCTATGAGAATATTACCAAGCGTTCAGTGAGATGGGAAACAAAAAGCACATACTTTAAGTATACGTGAATCTTATTTGTGCTCTTATTCTCACATTCTCCCGGCGTGACAGAATGTCAGGATTCATTTCTAATTGGCCGAGACTGTCCCGTCAACTCTCTGCCGTCCTCTCTCTCTTCCCTAAAGTGCAGATCTTTTGTCCGCAGGACGCCAGAGTTTTAGAGCACCGAAAACTGAGAAGTTTTGGAACATTTTTGGTGTTCGTGTTTCATTGGGTCTTGATTCGTCACGCCCCGATCACGTGACTCTGAGCGACAGTTCGACCTCATCGTCGGTCCGAGCGAAGAAATCTGTCGTCCCTCTTGTCCTCCGTTGCCGTTCTTCGTCTGCAGTGTTTTCTGCAACTAAACCAACTGCGGTGTGTCAAACATCTGCTTCCTGTTTACACCTTCACGCGCATGCCCAGTGTACGTGAACGGTCTTGTGATGTGCGTGTTCAAAGGTGGCCATGTGGACAGAGATCGTTTTAGTGTGGATGTTCACATAAGCCATCTGTGATCTCGTCACCTTCCAATGTCTCCTTTCTTCCTCCACTCCTCCTTCCTCCCTTTACACTTCCTGTATTTTTTTTACGGCGCTCATTGTCCGGCATCTCCCACTCCTTCTTACCTTCCAGTTCCTCCTCTCCTTCCTGTTTCCTCCTCCTCCCCTCGTCATCTGTTTTGGTTCCCGTTTGTTCTCCTTTCTACAAAATAAAGGCTTTTTTTTTCCCCTTGAAGAAATAATTGCGTTGTAGTGTGATAGCGGTGGAGCGCTGCCAGTCGGTTCTTGCTCGTGTGTGCGAGTCTCTACTGTAGTCATCAGGGCGGGTTTCATCACAGGCCGCTGTTGCCCTAGATGAAAATAATTGGACCCTGAAGGGAAACAAAACGTGGGTGTGTCCTCATCTGTCATCGCCTCTCCTCTCAAGAGACAATGTACGTAACTTATATGTATATGGCAAATAGGTCAACGTTGCCCAGTGTGCATGATAATGATGGGTTTGCCAAAATGTGTGTGTATCGCGGGGGATTTTCTCCACATTCCTTTACGCCAAACTGATCTGTGAGGGATTCATATTTCAACACTCGACACCTGCTCTCAACTGCCACTTACGCACATGCACACACACACACAATAATGATAGTGCAGAAAGACAAGTCCTTCTTGTTAACTTGTAATCTACTATTTCACAGTTCTTCATACTTCTTCTGGGGATCATCCCCCCCCCCCCACACACACACACACACACACACACACACACACACACACACACACACACACACACACTCTATCAGTGAGATCATGAGTGGACAGGACAATAGGGGATGGGCGTGGTAGATGGAAAAAAGGCAGAAGGTGTTTTTTCAACTTCCGGTCTGGGAGGAGTTTGTCATTGCAACATAAATTAAACTGCACATCAGGGGCCAACGCGTGCCGCCCCCTCGTGGTCAACCTGTAACAGCTCCCTCTCTCCTCTCCGCGTGTCTCTCTCAGGTGCAACAACCCGTCCGTCATCGTTCATTCGGGCGCTAAGCATCCTCCCCCGGCAGAGTCTCCGGACACGCTGAAAAAGCGCAGGATCCACCGCTGCGACTTCAACGGCTGCAACAAAGTGTACACCAAGAGCTCCCACCTCAAAGCGCACCGCAGGACACACACCGGTGAGGGTCGCGTGAACATCCGCACCGTCCTGCTGCAAACCCCCTTTCCACTCTTCAGCCGTCACTCATTTATGTGTCCTCTTCTCTCTCCACGCGCAGGCGAGAAGCCCTACAAGTGCTTGTGGGAAGGCTGCACGTGGAAGTTCGCCCGTTCGGACGAGCTG
Organism: Cyclopterus lumpus; assembly: GCF_009769545.1. Classification (NCBI taxonomy): domain Eukaryota; kingdom Metazoa; phylum Chordata; class Actinopteri; order Perciformes; family Cyclopteridae; genus Cyclopterus; species Cyclopterus lumpus. Next base: position 3,861,033 of record NC_046966.1, on the reverse strand, counting down.
ACGAGGCACTTCCGGAAGCACACGGGGGTCAAGCCGTTCCAGTGCCCCGACTGCGAACGCAGCTTCTCCCGCTCCGACCACCTGGCTCTGCACAAGAAGCGCCACCTGCTGGTGTGAAAAGCCCTCCGAGGACCGCGGGGGCGGCTGGAGGAGGAAACCCGGTGCTGTTTTTTTTGACGTTGGACTGTACCACTTTGACTTGAGGGGCGGGGCGTTTAAAAAAAAAAAAAAAAAAAGAGTTGGCCCTACACGTTGGGCTCCGGCGGGGTGCAGGTTTAGACCCTTTCGCCTCATTGGTCCCCGAAAGTTAGCCGGCGTCAGCCTGTTTATCACGTAGCCGCCACGCACCATCCTGCAGATATATAATCAGCTCGGGTTGACTTTAACATTGACAAATTAAAAAATGATCAGCTGTGGAAGGCCCAGACACTTTAAAAGAAAAAGAAAAAGAAAAAGAGACCTCTGCACCTCAGCTGGCCTGAGAGGCAGCGCCCTCTTGTGGCCGCAGAACCAAACAGCACCAACACCCGCTCTGTTTCAGCCACACACAGCACGCTCAAGCTTCTTCATTACATCAGCTCTCCTTTCTCTGCATGCAGTCAAGTAAAGAGTGTTGACTTAAACACACACAAACACACACACACACACGTTATTTTCTAGCTAGGCCAATATAATGTGAAACTCCAGAATGTATCATATCTCACCTACTTTGGATCATGTCAGACATACTTTAGCTTTCTTGCACATCTCCCTGTGACGTAACGCTAACTCCTCCTTCGTGGATCCAAACTCCACCCCCACCTCATCTGCCTTTGAAAGCTTAAATCATGAAGTGACTAACAAATCAACAACAACAAAACAGGTAGCCATTGCTTGCTTTCTCTTTGTACATGCACATGTTTACGGCACACGCACGCACACACACACACACAATGCACACACGTACATATGTCTGGTGTTTTATTTTTTTAATGAAAAGTGGGCCTCTGGGTCTCGTTCCTTGTCGGAGTGAAGTGTTTTTTTATGTTTTCATTCAGAAATGTGAATGTTGCTGCACCGGGGCATTATTGTGTGAGCGAGGAAAAGACACCACTTGGTTGGTTGATGGGTAGAAGCAATGATATGTATTATATCAAGTTTATGTATCTATATGTACTATTGTGACACAATGGTAGCCTTCTTTTTTTTAATAACACGTTTATACGGGAAAAATACAATGAGCAAAGCAGGGAAATTTGCTCTTTGGTTTTTCAGGAGCAGATGAGGTCCATTCCAGCCAGCCACACGGGATGTATGTAATAAAAGTATAATATTGTTGAGTTCAACCGTTTTCTTCAGAGGAGGTCATAAGATATATTCTCCTACTACACCGTCACATTTTTAGAGCACAACATTTACAGCACAACAAGAAATGGAGTCTTTGTGTGTGTGTGTGTATATATATATATATATATATATATATATATATATATTTATGTATATATATATATGTATATATATATGTATGTGTGTGTGTGTGTATATATATATATATATATATATATAAATATTTCCAAAAGCAAACATTTTCTCCTCATATCTAATCCGTTTTTCTATTCACCTGCTGGTCAGTTTGATCAGAAACATTAAACTTTAAAGTCTTGATTTGTCTTTTCCTAATCATGTAATACCAGAAGAAGGTGTGATCCTTTTTTTTTTACACACATGTATATCCCACACACACACACACCGAATGTAGCGGCTATACTGATCTGCATTTTGCCTGTTTTTTGTATTTCTGCAAATATAAGTTCTAATATATATGTATATATATATATATATATATATATATACATATATATATTGTATAATTGATTATTAGACTGAAAGGGCAATTAAAGGTTTTTATTAAGCATGATTTTGATACTCTCATAATAATGGATATTATACATTTTCTATAATGTTCTGTAATAAACCCCATCTCTTTAATCTAAACGTTGGCAATTCAAAGGGAACATGTTAAACTGTGAACATATAACTGTACAGGTCTATCTGAAATTGTTGCATATATTTTAAGAAAGAATATTCATACCACTTAATAAACTTATTGATAATATTTGCAGAATGGAGTGCTGTGTCTTAAATTCTGTATGGGTTTGTACTGATGGAGGTGTTCGTAGACTTAGCAATCAAGCAAAAGTGACATTTGCGTGTACTAGCTTCTCAAATGTACCCCATTTTTCGGCTTTGGGTTTTGCACTTTACCTTCAATTTAGTTAATGTGCAAAATCACCTCTTATTTCTTGTCTTGGCCCTCAATGAGAACAACATGAATATTATAGCGTTATAGACCCATGGTCACCGTCTCAGCCCATTTTACAGGTTTTAAAACACGAACACAAAGGCACATACTAACATCACGCTACTCCACCTTTATAATAGTATTAGAATAATATATTCAGCAGCAAAAACTGAATAGAGGTTAGTTGGGGACTTTTTTCTGAATTCTGATGTGATATATGTAATATTATTAGTTCACAGCATTTTAAGACTACTTGCTCACACTAAAAAACGGAAATTCCATAAAGCATTGAGGTGTCTTTCATTGATGAAAACATTGGGCTCGTCCGGGATTTGAACCCGGGACCTCTCGCACCCTAAGCGAGAATCATACCCCTAGACCAACGAGCCGATGTTAACGTTATGGAACAATAGCAATTAAGAAGATCTTGGATATGACGACACTGATTTTAAACAGTTGTTTTTTACATTTGTATGCCGTAGCACTTAACGCTGATGTTAGGTGTTTTTAATTGATGTGCAGCGACGCAGAGACAGTTGCATTTCCTACTCAAATACTGGTACCGGTATGGTACTGGGGAAGCGAGATGATTCTCTCCTCCCCACTTCCGTCTTCGTCGACCCCCTTCCAGCTTCTTCTTCTTCACAGGAGCCGTTAAGCATGGGGGCAAATACATTGGGAACCTTTTTCATTATCAGACCCTAAGGAGTCCTTTTAAATCATGTTTCAGTGTGTGAAGCCCAAGCAAGCGCACGTGACAACAACGGTTATACTGTGTCGCTTTCTGCAGAATCCTGTCCTAAATTAGCCCGTGTATGCACTGGCTAATTGGCAAGCTGAAGTAAGTCGTTGTTAGCTTCAGTTAATAGCCCAAACGCGTGGTTTTGAAACCCGCAGACAAACGTTGTCACCGAGGCAGTGAACTATCTTGAGGGAGCCGCTCCTCTGTGCGGTCATCTACCGGCCTGCGGACGTGGCGGGGCGGAAGAAGAGCCGCTGGCTGCCACCGAACGGGTGAGCTGCACTGTCACTTTCCCGAAAACAGAACCGTCTTTGAGCTTTATAACTTTCCTTTTGCCCGAAACAACCTGGGCGTAAAAAAGGGCAACACGTTCTGCAACGAAGTTGTATTCATTAGTTTCACTGTTGTAAAAGTGTTCGTGTGTGCCGTGTGCGCGTCAAGAAGACTCACAACATGCGAATAATAGTCTAATTGTCATGTTCGTGTTCAAAACCGAACAGTGGACACTTTGTTGTCTGCTTTACGTTGTTCTGTGTGTTGTCAGGGCAGTAATGTGTTTAAATAGTGTTCAGAGAAGCAGAAGAGATATGATATATTGATGTCATCAACATGACATAGTTTTAATATAATCAGGTTGAGTTATTGGCTAAAAGATGCTACAATATATTATACAGTTTATGGATTACATAATTCATTTAAATTCCCGATAAAAAAAAAAGAAAAGGACAATATTGTCAAGTTATACTTATTCTCTTGTCTTATTTTGCAGCCTGTATCTGTGTTTTTGTGTGTGGACAGACGTGCATTGGTGCTGTGAACCGGCTTATCTCCCACCTGGCGCACACCGTTTGTGACAGATAGCATTGTGTGTGTGTGTGTGTGTGTGTGTGTTTTAATGACATTCTGCTGACAGGAAAACAAACTTCCGCCAATGGTTTGGAAACACGACGGCCATCGTGTTGGATGCGTGTTCAGCGTGTGACCACTAGATGGTGGTGTTGAGCCACACAGCGACAGAAACAACGACGCTCTAACTTTGGCCTCACGGAGCATCAGGCATCAGGCGTGTCAGAGCGGCTCGATTAATGTCATTTCATTTCAGTTATTGTTGCAACTTGTGCAGAAAGTAATGCATGATTTCCTTTCGACAACTTCAGAAACGTGTGTGTGTGTGTGTGTGTGTGTGTAGGGGGGGAATTGATTTACTGATCAGCTTGTTATGTTGAGCCTTTGAACCTTGTACTAATACAGGAGCTGGCACGTGATGTGGTGTTTTTGCTGTCTGTTTGAAAAATTCTATTTATTTTTTAGAGCCCAAAATTACAAATGTGCCAATGTGCACATACGACAGCCTCTGTCCTGATACCTATATATCAGGATAACACCACAGTCCATGGAAACCTGTGAGGCGAGAAAGCACAAAGACTTCGGGGAAGAAGCAGAGTAATGTGCATTAATGGGACAGGAATTCATACAGAAGGAGATTTTAGCAACCGCTCTTTGCATATTGAGATCAGAGCAATAATTAGACGTTTATTTTAAATCACTGTCCTTTTTTGGGGGGTGATAGTCAAACAAACAAGACACTTGAAGGCATCTGAGGCTCTGGGATATTGTGACAGGCAGCGAAGAAGAAATATTGTCCGGTTAATCTGTAGTGACTGATAATTCGTTGCAGCACTTATTGTCATTCTGTTGTGAAGATGAAGGCAAAGAGCTCAAATCAAAGATGTCTTCTTTTCCAGATCACCATGTCCCAGGCCGACGTAGACCCCTCCTCCGCTGACATGCCCCTGCACACTGACCCCGGCCCCTGTCCGGACGTCCCAGCAGCCTTTGCGCCGCCTCCAGCTACCCTGCAGTCTCCTTTGATCCCCGAGAGTCTCGACCTCCCGCAGTCCGCCGCCGAGGGGACCGGCGCGGAGGACACCTCGGAGGGTCCGAGGGACCAACCAGAGCCTGCTGCCGGGGGCCAGGTGATCATCTGTGACCAACCGGTGAGCCTGGAGCCGGAGCCCGAGGCTGCAGAGGAGGATGTGGAGGTTTGTGGCACCGGGTTCTTGACATAGAGTGCACACTATGACCTGACCGAAGTCTGGATTTATGAGGCCAGAAATGATTTGAGAGATTGGAAATATGATCAATATGAACTTTTATTTTGTATTTTTACATGACTTAAACAAACATTTTTTTTAAAACATCCCTTAAATTAGCTTTTATAAAATTAGCTCATTTAAGGGTGGTATAAATCATTTATAAATGTAATGATGAACCTCTATATAAGATTATAATACTTAAGTAGCTCAGATATATCTTTGACCTTTTTCTGCTGCAGTTTCTTGTTAGGGATTGTTTGACATATTGATACCAATCTATCGGAATCAGCTTTATTGGCCATGCCTGCGTACGCATACACAGTCTGCAACATGCTAATATCGACCGGTACATGAGCCTTTAAAGTCCATATTCCACTGAGCTGAATTTGCCTCATTCGTTGACTTGACTTTGATTTAATCGACACGATCCATCAATGCATGACTCAATCGGCAACTCTTGTTTCTCTATCTCTCTATCAGTTCTAGAAAACAATGTGTTTGTGTGTACAGAGTTCACCTCAGGAGAAAGACAAAGGTTGGGGAGGTTGGAGTTCATGGGGGAAATCTCTCCTGAGCAGCGCCTCCTCCACAGTGGGTACGTTTCCTTCATTTACTTCCTCGTTCCTCGTCACACGCTCCCTCTCCCCCTGAAGTCTTCAGCGGCCGTGTCTGTGTGCAGGTCAGAGCCTGACCTCGGTTAAAACCAAGGCCGGAGAAGCGCTGCGTCTCCACAGGACCTCAGTGGGAGAGGAGGCGCGAGAAGAAGCAAAAGAGGAGGAGGAGGAGGGAGCTGAGGAGGAGGGAGCTGAGGAGGAGGAGAAGAAAGAGGGAGGAGGTGAAAGTGGAGAGACTGAGCTGTCCGGCTCTGTGGAGACACCTGTGGGTGCTGCAGCTTCTGGCAGAGGCGTCTTCTCTACGATCACACACGCCGTGCAGAACACAGTGAGCGCGCACACACACACACACACACACACACACACACACACACACACACACACACACACACACACACGCACACGCACACGCACACGCACACACGCACACACGCACACGCACACAAGTGCTAAGAAGAAGAATGTGACGGAAACCTGCCAGTGAAGATAAACGTCTCGGTATTGTACATTAAAGGTGGCGTTGTATTCATGTAAAGAGTTTTGGATAAAACACAACAAAATAGTGTATCATAATCTTCATTTATTGACTACTTCCTGTCTTATTTTCAGTATTCAATGACGTTGTTTTTATTTAATAGTTTGACTTGGTCAAAATTATGACTTGGCATCTTTATATTTTTATTGTATTGTTATTCCTCTTTTTTAAAATACATTTTGATCAATTTCTTCAAACATGTGCCTCCGCCTTCTGCATGGGGAGTAGCTAAAAGATGCTGTGGAACCGTTCCTGCAGGGGTTGGTAACAATAGAGGTTAAACGTTGTCAACATCCCCCCCCCCCCGTGTGTCTCCTGGCGTCTCTTTAGGGTAAGTCGGTGATCAGCGGCGGTTTAGACGCCTTGGAGTTCATCGGAAAGAAGACCATGATTGCTCTTGCTGAGACCGACCCGGGTTTCCGAAAGACCAAGACCCTGATGCAGAAGACGGTGTCCCTGAGTCAGGCACGTGGACCCACTCCGATCAGATAGATGGTGTCACACCTGCGTGGACTATTGTGTGGATTCTCTGACGCGACCGCTCTTGGCGCGCTTGTTGTGTGAAGGCTGCTCTGTGATATCTTCTTCCCTCAGATGTTGAAGGAAGCCAAAGAGAAAGAGCGCGCCAGTCTGGGCAACCAGCCAATCAGCGCACCCACAGCTCACTACAGCATCCTGTTTGACGACTACCAGGGCCTGCCGCACCTCGAGGCCCTGGAGATCCTGTCCAATGAGAGCGAGGCCCAGGTGAGGCCCACACTAAAGTGTGTGTGTGTGTGTGTGTGTGTGTGTGTGTGTGTGTGTGTGTGTGTGTGTGTGTGTGTGTGTGTGTGTGTGTGTGTGTGTGTGTGTGTGTGTGTGTGTGTGTGTGTGTGTGTGTGTGTGTGTGTGTGTGTGTGTGTGTGTGTGTGTGTGTGTGTGTGTGTGTGTGTGTGTGTGTGTGTGTGTGTGTGTGTGTGTGTGTGTGGGCGCTATTTTCAGAAACCGTCTTTTGTGAGTCACATGCTCTACATCTGCTCCTAGGTCCAAACCTTCCTCTCCTCCCTAGGGGAAGAGGAGCAGGAGGAGGTGAAGAAGGAGCTGATCTTCATTAAGGACATCTTCATCAAGCGAGAGGGAGGGGAACAAGTAGAAGGAGGAGGACAGGCGAAGGATAACGGTGATCTAAGTTCCCACTCACACTGTTCTACCCCCCTATGTGAGTGCCCCCAACTGGACCTGCTGGAGCTATAGGCGGTCCCTGAGCACTGACCCAGGATCAGGCGGCCTTCTTCACACACTCACATTGGCTCAGATGGTCAGGAACAGAATTGATGTTTCACTTTGGTTGAATTTTTTTCCATTCCAGTCTTTTTAGTTCAGTATTTCATTTAAAATTTGTTTTCCAAAATTTGAATATGCAGAACGACTTCAAAAGGTGAGAACTTGTATATTACGTCGAAGACTGCAGCGGCCTGAGACGTAATATACAAGTTCTGCTTGTCGCTTGACACTTTCAAAGAATGCTTGTAAACTTCGGCGGTGCGACAGCTGCCCTCAAAGCCCTTCGCCATGGAGGGTCCTCGCCCGGCGCCTGACCCGGGGTCGGGGTGTTCAGGGGCCGACAGAAGCTATCAGATGCAGACATACAATCCGTACACATTGAGATCTAATTGTGATTTATGTACAGGAGTTTGAATTAATGCAAGAAGAAAGAAAGAGGAATATTATCTCTGTGATCTCAGCATGGGGGGGGGAATCATTGCACGTGGTACAAATCTGTTCTCATCCCGTGTGTGTGTGTGTGTGTGTGTGTGTGTGTGTGTGTGTGTGTGTGTGTGTGTGTGTGTGTGTGTTTCTGTGCCAGCCGCCGATGGCGAGGAGTTTGTGAGCGTTCTCACCGAGCTGCTGTTTGAGCTTCACGTTGCCGCGACGCCGGACAAACTCAACAAGGTGAGTCACACACTCAAAACAAATCCTGCACACATCAGCATGTTGTTCCCTCAGAGGTTCGGGGGCTTAAGTCAGTCAAATTGTCACATTCTCATATTCACATTTAAAGATGTATTGTAATCGTTCCTTTTCTGATGAAGTCTGGCCCTTCAAAGTGTGACTAATCAAGTGATGTGGAAACAAACAAACAAACAAAGGATTTTGATCAAAGCACATCACATGCATTCCCTTCACTTATAAAGCTTGAAAATGCTTTATCATCCAATAAAATAAATACATTGAATTAATTACATTAATAAATAAAACAATTATTTAAAAAATAAAATAAATAATGTGCTCACGGGTTGGAATCATGCTCCCCATATGGATTACATGTGGGTTGGTTTATTCTTTTTCATAGCTCTTGTTCTTTCTGAAATAGCAGGAAAGCAATACCCCTAAACAACCTAATTCTCACCTTAACTTGAAATCACTGGGTCCATGCAGTGACACACACACACACGCACACGCACACACACGCACGCACGCGCACACACACACACACACACAGTCATTTTTAACACCACTATCTCCCGCTGCAGTAGACATAATATAAAAGTTCTCACCTTTTTGAAGTCCTTCTGCATATTCAAATTCTCATCTATAGAACCCACATTAGCATATAATCATGGTTACGCATCTGATTAGCATACATCAGGATGGAGATCCAAGCTGATGGGCGGTAATTATGCATCTCCAGGCACGGAGGAGGGCCCACGATTGGGTGAGCGAGGTGGAACAGCCCGTCACTATGGAGACGGTTGACATGGAAAAGCAGGACCAGCCAGCAGGAGAC